>NC_037682.1:109836924-109939506 GCF_003255815.1 Theropithecus gelada | reverse complement strand
CCCAGGCTGGAGTGCAGTGGCCGGATCTCAGCTCACTGCAAGCTCTGCCTCCCGGGTTTACGCCATTCTCCGGCCTCAGCCTCCCGAGTAGCTGGGACTACAGGCGCCCGCCATCTCGCCCGGCTATTTTTTGTATTTCTTAGTAGAGATGGGGTTTCACTGTGTTCGCCAGGATGGTCTCGATCTCCTGACCTCGTGATCCGCCCGTCTCGGCCTCCCAAAGTGCTGGGATTACAGGCTTGAGCCACCGCGCCCGGCCTTTTTTTTTTTTTTTTAAACGGAGTCTTGCTCTATCACCAGGCTGGAGTGCAGTGGCGTGATCTCGGCTCACTGCAACCTCCACCTCCTGGGTTCAAGCGATTCTCCTGCCTCAGCCTCCCAAATAGCTGGGACTACAGGTATGCGCCACCATACCCGGCTAATTTTTGTGTTTTTAGTAAAGATGGGGTTTCACCATGTTGGCCAGGATGGGCTCAATCTCTTGACTTCGTGATCCACCCGCCTCAGCCTCAGAAAGTACTGGGATTGCAGGTGTGAGCCACCGCGCCCGGCCTCTGGCTATCTTTATCTCTGCTCCTTTAGGTGAGCTGCTCTTGGTAGGTATGCTTTGTGGGTGCTCACATTCTAGTGAAGGGAACCAGACAATAAATAAATAACTAGGACAAGCCAGGTGGTGATCAGTGTGACATAAGCAGGATAGAGAGTAGAGAGTTGGGAGCGGCTGAGGTACAATAGTTTATAAAATATGACCAGACTTTGGGTTAAGGGGCTATTTGAACAGAGCATTGAAGGAAATGAGAGTAAACCAAATGATGTCTGAGGGAAAAGCATTCCAAGCATAAAACATCAAATGCAGAAGCCCTGAGGTGAAGTGTGTTTGGAGGTGAAGAGGCCCAGGGTGGCTGGAGGAAGAGTGGTAGGAATCTAGATGAGGGAAGTCTGTGGTGGTGATGGTTTCAGAGCATATGAGAACGCAAAATGAGAGGAGAAGCCATTAGAAGGTTCTGAAGACCGACAAAATATGACTTAATATTTGAAAGGATCACTCTGTCTGCTGGTTTAAGAATAAACAATAGGCCGGGTGTGGTGGCTCACACCTGTAATCCCAGCACTTTGGGAGGCCAAGGCGGGTGGATCACAAGGGCAGGAGTTCGAGACCAACCTGAACAACATGGTGAAACCCTGTCTCTACTAAAAATATAAAAATTAGCCGGGCGTGGTGGCATACCTGTAATCCCAGCTACTCAGGAGGTTAAGGCAGGAGAATCGCTTGAACCCAGGAGGCAGAGGTTGCAGTGAGCCGAGATCATGCCACTGCACTCCAGCCTGGACAACAGAGTGAGACTCCATCTCAACAACAACAACAAAACAAGAATAAACAATAGAAAGGCAAGGGTGAAAGTGGAGAGAGCAGTCAGAAGGCTATTGCAGTGGTCTGGGTGAGAGAAGATGGTGTCTGGGCCTTGGGTGGTAGTGTGGAGGTGATGGAATATTGTCAGATTCAGGATACATTTTGAAGACAGATGATGCAATAGCTGTAGGCTCTAAGAAAAAGAAAAAAATGAAAAAAAAAGTAAGGATTTGTTGATTTGCTGATTGTATTAAATGTAGGGTGTGAAAGAGAAGGCAAGGATGCAGAGATAAGTAAATGAATGATTAGGTCAGAATATAAATAGTTGGGAAACATTAGGAGAACCAACAGAAGAAAGAGGATTCAAAATACACTCATATACCCTACCATTCACTCATAGGGAAGAATAATGAAAGATAAGTCAGTAGTTTGAGAATGAAGTAAAGGGAAGATTTTTTTTTTTTTTTTTTGAGACATAGTCTCATTCTGTCACCCAGGATGGAGTGCAGTGGCACGATCTCGGCTAACTGCAACCTCCATCTCCCGGGTTCAAGTGATTCTCCTGTCTCAGCCTCCAGAGTAGCTGGGATTACAGGCGCCCACCACCTCGTCCAGCTAATTTTTTTGTATTTTTAGTAGAGACGGGTTTTACTGGTCTTGAACTCCTGACCTCAGGTGATCTGCCAACCTTGGCCCCCTCAAAGTGCCGGGATTACAGGCGTGAGCCACCATGCCCAGCCAAGATTTTTTAAAAATTTAAATATTGGGGCCGGGCATGGCAGTTCATGACTATAATCCTAGCACTTTAGGAGGCTGAGGTGGGCAGATCATCTGAAGTCAGGATTTCAAGACTAGCCTGGCCAACATGGTGAAACTCCATCCCTACTAAAAATACAAAAATTAGTCCAGGCATGGTGGCTCATGCCTGTAATCCCAGCACTTTGGGAGGCCGAGGCGGGCAGATCACCTGAGGTCAGGAGTTTGAGACCAGCCTGGCCAACTTGGTGAAACCCTGTTTCTACTAAAAATACAAAAATTAACCAGGCGTGGTGGTGGCGGGCACCTGTAATCCCAGCTACTTGGGAGGCTGAGTCAGGAGAATTGATTGAACAGAGGCAGAAGTTGCAGTGAGCTGAGATCGTGCCACTGCACTCTAGCCTGGATGACAGAGTGAGACTCCATCTCAAAAAAACAAAAAACAAACAAACAAAAAACCAAAAATTAGCCGGGTGCGGTGGCACATGCTTGTAGTCTCAACTACTGGGGAGGCTGAGGCAGAAGAATTGCTTGAACCCAGGAAGTGGAGGTTGCATTGATCCGAGATTGCACCATTGCACTCTAGCCTGGGTGACACAGGGAGACTCCACTGCAAAAAGAAAAAAAAAGTGTATATATATATATATTTAATATTTAATATAAAAAATAGATTGGGTGTGGTGGTTCATGCCTGTAATCCCAGCACTTTGGGAGGCCGAGGCAAGCAGATCACCTGAGGTTGGGAGTTCGAGATCAGCCTGACCAACATGGAGAAACCCTGTCTCTACTAAAAATACAAAATTAGCTGGGCGTGGTGACACACGCCTGTAATCCCAGCTACTCAGGAGGCTGAGGCAGGAGAATCACTTGAACCCGGGACGCAGAGGTTGCAGTGAGCCGAGATCTCACCATTGCACTCTAGCCTGGGCGACAGAGCGAGACTTCGTCTCACAAAAAAAAAAAAAAAAAAAAAAAAAAAGCCACACTTCTGAAAAGAGTCACCTACATTCACAGTCTCCACTTCCTTGCCATGTTCCACGCATTTTGTGTGTGTGTGTGTGTGAGATGGAGTCTCACTCTGTCGCCCAGGCTGGAGTGCAGTGATGTGATCTTGGCCCCATATACTCTTTAGGCCTGTGTCATCTGACTGCCATCTCCGTTGAAACTACTGTCACAAAAAAACACCAATGGCTTTCTATTTGCCAAAATTAATGGACACTTTTTTTTTTTTTTTTTTTTTTGAGACGGAGTTTTGCTCTTGTTGCCCAGGCTAGAGTGCAATGGAGCAGTCTCTGCTGACTGCAACCTCTGCCTCCCGGGTTCAAGTGATTTTCCTGCCTCAGCCTCCCAAGTAGCTGGGATTACAGGCATGTGCCACCACACCGGGCTAATTTTTGTATTTTTAATAGAGACGGGGTTTCACCACGTTGGTCAGGCTGGTCTGGAACTCCTGACCTCAAGTGATCCACCTGCCTTGGCCTCCCAGTAGTGCTGGAATTACAGGTGTGAGCCACCACACCCAGTCTAGCACACTTTTTTTTTTTTTAAGAGGTGGGGTCTCACTGTATTGCCCAGGCTGGCCTAGAACTCTCCAGCCTCAGACTCCTGAGTAGCTGAAACTACAGGTGCATGTCCTTGTGCCTGGCTAAGGAACACTTTTTAGGTCTTATTGTATTTGATCTGTTTGCAGCATTGTTGATCTTCTAGGAGCTCTCCTCCCTTGGTTTCTGGGACCTCACTCTCTCCTGCTTTCCTCCTACCTCTCTAACCTTTCCATCTCAAACGCCTTTCTGGGCTTCTTTTCTTGTTTAACCCTAAAAGGTCATGTTTCTCAGAGTAATGTTCTTAGCTCTCCTTTTTTTTCACTATTCCATTCATTCATTCAAATATTGAATGCTTACTATGTGCCAGGCACATTTCTAGGCGATGAGGATATAGCAATAAGCAAAACCTACAAAAATGCCTGGCTTTCCCTTATGGAGCTTAGCTACTCTCCTAAGCAATCTCACCTATACTCAAGATGCTTATCACTTCTAAATTTACATCTCCAGCACTAACCACTCTTGAATTTCAGACACATATAACCAATACTATGTAAGGCATCTTCATTTGTATGTCCTTAAATCAAATTCCTCTTTACACTGAAATTTGCCTCTTTCTATATTCCCTCTTCTTTTTTTTTTTTTTTTGAGACAGAGTCTTGCTGTGATGCCCAGGCTGGAGTACAGTGGCAGGACCTCTGCTCACTGCAACCTCTGCCTCCCGGGTTCAATGGATTCTCCTGCCTCAGCCTCCCGAGGAGCTGGGACTACAGGCACGTGATACTACACCTGGCTAATTTTTGTATTTTTAATAGAGACAGGGTTTCACCATGTTGGCCAGGCTGGTCTTGAACTCCTGACCTCAGGTGATCTGCCTGCCTCGGCCTCCGAAAGTGCTGGGATTACAGGTGTGAGCCACTGCACCCGGCCTATATTCCCTCTTCTAATTATACCACCATACACTTCCAATTGCCCATTTCTCTTCAAGATTATGCAATAGTTCCCAGTCTTTTATTTATTTTTTCTTTTTTTGAGATAGAGTCTCACTCTGTCGCCCAGGCTTGGGTGCAGTGGTGTGACCTTGGCTCACTGCAACCTTCAGCTCCCAGATTCGAGGGAGTCTCCTGCCTCTGCCTCCAGAGTAGCTGGGACTACAGGCATGTGCCATCACGCCCAGTTAATTTTTGTATTTTTAGTAGAGACAGGGTTTCACCATGTTGGCCAGGCTGGTCTGGAACTCCTAACCTCAGGTGATCTGCCCGCCTTGGCCTCCCAAAGTGCTGGGGTTACAGGCGGGAGCCACCGCGCCCTGGCAGTTCCCAGTCTTCTCCTCTGACATGTGATTGAATTTCCTAAAATGCAAATCTGACCATATTACTTCCATCCTTAATGTATTTTAATAGTTCCTTATCACCTTCGAGATCTTTTATTTTTTGGTGTAACTCTCCCTTACCCCTTGTCTTCAAAACACATCTTTATTTGGTTCTTGCCTTAGTGAACTAATTTTATTTGAATTCTCTTGTGTGATCATTCTCTGGTGCAGGCATCTTTGTTTAAAAGGCCTTTCCCCTCTTGTCCTCTTGGTTAAGCTCCAGACCCAGCTCTGCTATATACACAGCCATAGCATAATGTGCAGACTTTTATTGTTGATCTTTAAATACTGTGTCACAGTTGTATGATTTGTAGTTGTTTCTTTTACTACCTCTTCCACTAGACTGTGAGCCCCTTGAAGATAGGAAACATGTCTTTTAAAATTTCAGAAGCACAATCTGATGCATGACAAGAATGTAATAAATGTTTGCTGAACAAATAAATAAATGGACAAATGAAAATGAGGAATAAATAGGGAGAGATTACTGAAGAGTGAAAAGGAAGAGAATCAAGAGCAAACATAGAAGGATAGTTTTGGAAAGAATGTCCTGTTTTCCTCTGTGATAGCAGAAAGAAGGGAAGGGACAGCAGAAAGAGGGTGTAATCAGAAGTGGCTCTGTTCAGGCCAGGTGTGGTGGCTCACACCTGTAATCCCAGCACTTTGGGAGGCTGAGGTGGGCGGATCACCTGAGGTCAGGAGTTCGAGACCAGCCTGGCCAACATGGTGAAAACCCTGTCTCTACTAAAAATAGCCAGGCATGGTGGCACATGCCTGTAATCCCTACTACTTGGGAGGCTGAGACAGGAGAACCACTTGGACTCAGGAGGTTGAGGTGGCAATGAGCTGAGATCATGCCACTGCACTCCGGCCTAGATGACAGAGTGAGACTCTGTTTCAAAAAAAAAAAAAAAAAAAAGTACATCGGTTCGAATTGAAAGGGAGAAAACTGAAGGAGTTCATGCTGGATGGTTTCTATTTTCTCTTTAACGTAATAGGTAAGGCATTCCTCTTTTTCGGAAGACACTGCATGTCAGTGAAGTTACCTAACAGTTTCTTTAAATCTCAACTTTCATACCAGCAAAATTCTTGATTCTACTCTCTAACCCATATCTCTTGTAAAGTTGTGAGAACCAACAAGATCATATAGGATAGGGCTTTGAGCTCTTTAGATAAGTAGCAATGGACCTACTGATAATCATTTAAATATGACTTTAAATCCATGAAGTTGAAAGCGGCTGAATTCCAAAGCCCCTGCCATTTTATCATTCCTTTTATTTCTGTGTATTATCAATGCTGCAGTTCCCAGAATTGTAAATATTTTGTTTGCCTCCAAATTACTTTGAAAAAAATTCACTAGGCCTAGTATTACTGTTTGTCTTTTTTGAGACAGAGTCTCACTCCGTTGCCCAGGCTGGAGTGCTATGGCACAATCTTGGCTCACTGCAGCCTCCACCTCCCGGGTTCAAGCTATTCTCCTTCCTCAGCTGGGATTGCAAGTGTACATCACCACACCTGACTAATTTTTGTATTTTTAGTAGAGATGGGGTTTCACCATGTTGGCTGGTCTTGAACTCCCGACCTCAAGTGATCTGCTCGCCTCGGCCTCCCAAAGTGTTGGGATTACAAGCGTGAGCCACTGAGCCTGAGCCTTTCTTTCTTTCTTTTTCTTTCTTTCTTTCTTTCTTTCTTTCTTTCTTTCTTTCTTTCTTTCTTTCTTTCTTTCTTTCTTTCTTTCTCTTTCTTTCTTTCTTTCTCTTTCTTTCTCTCTCTTTCTTTTTTTCTTTCTTTCTTTCTCTTTTTCTTTCTTTCCTTTCTTCCTTCCTTCCTTCCTTCCTTTCTTTCTTTCTTTCTCTCTCTCTTTCTTTTCCTTCCTTCCTTCCTTTCTTTCTTTCTTTCTCTCTCTTTCTTTTCCTTCCTTCCTTCCTTCCTTCCTTCCTTCCTTCCTTCCTTCCTTCCTTCCTTCCTTTCTTTCTTTCTTTCTTTCTTTCTTTCTTTCTTTCTTTCTTTCTTTCTTTCTTTCTCTCTTTCTTTCTTTCTTTCTTTCTTTCTTCTTTCTCTCTTTCTCTCTCTCTCTCTCTCTCTCTTTTTTTTCTTTGACATAGGTCTCACTCTGTCACCAGGCTGGAGTACAGTGGCACAATTATAGCTCACTGCAGCCGTGAACTTCTGGGCTCGAGCAGTCATCCTGCCTCAGCCTTCTGAGCAGCTGGGACTACAGGTGTGCACCACCACCCTCAGCTAAGTTTTAAATTTAGTTTTTATTTATTATTATTTTTTGAGAGTGAGTCTTGCTCTGTTGCCCATGCAACAGTGGTGTGATCATGGCTCACTGCAGCCTGTACCTCCCAGGCTCAAGCAATCCTCTAGCTTCAGCCTCTTATGGAGTTGGAACTGCAGGTGCACACCACCATGCCTGGCTAATTTTGGGTTTTATTTATTTATTTTTTTTGTAGAGACAGGGTTTTGCCATATTGCCCAGGCTGGTCTCAAACTCCTGAACTCAAGGGATCCACCTGCCTCAGTCTCCCAAAGTGTTGGGATTACAGGCATGAGGCACACCTGGCTTTATTTTTAATTTTCTGTACAGATGAAGTCTCACTATGTTGATGAGGCTGGTCGTGAACTCCTGGCCTCAAGTGATCCTCCCATCTCAGCCTCCCAAAGTGGTGAGATTACAGGCGTAAACCACTATCAACTATCAGTCTTCCCACAGCTTCAACTGCTCTCATTATTCTAATCCTACTGACCATTCTCAAAGTCCTCCCAAGTTTTTTTTTTTTTTTTTTTTTTTGAGGAAAAATGGATAAAACTGAGCAATATTATTTCCCCACTGAGATGTCTAGCTTTTTTCTGAGTCATGCTTAAAGTCTAACTATATAGTCTAAAGTTGGTTTAGGATTCCTTTCAGCCACCAGTGCCAACTTACCTTAGGCTAACAGGAATAGAGTTCAGTTGATCTAATTTAGAACAAATTCGTATCCGTAGATGGGATGGAAAATCTAGGTGAGGATTAAGGTCATGGACAAGGTACAAGAGGAGGAGGAAATCTGAGTTAATTATAACCTAGGTTATGCAGTCTTAATTCCAGGAAGCTGTGCCTTAGCTAGGTAGACAACTTGTTGATTGAGGAATATTCTCAGAGGAACTAGAAGCTACCCGTTTCTGAATTCTGAGATGAATTTCTACATCATCTGAGATAAAGGTGAAGGTGTCAGTATCCAAAGACTAGAAATTCTAAGAAAACTATGTCACTTGGAGAAAGCCCTTTAGTAAGCATTTGCTTATTTTCTTTCCAGCAGTCATGGCTGGCCTGGAAGATTTCCCAAAGGTTATCTTTTTCAAGACCAGTTGGGTAAGGCTGTTTTGATATGTTTTTGAATATACATTATAATGCATTCATTGTGTTTATTTGTTTATTCCTAGATTTTTTTTTTTTTTTTGAGACGGAGTCTCGCTCTGTCGCCCAGGCTGGAGTGCAGTGGCCGGATCTCAGCTCACTGCAAGCTCTGCCTCCTGGGTTTACACCATTCTCCTGCCTCAGCCTCCCGAGTAGCTAGGACTACAGGCGCCCGCCACCTCGCCCAGCTAGTTTTTTGTATTTTTTAGTAGAGACGGGGTTTCATCGTGTTAGCCAGGAGGTCTTGATCTCCTGACCTCATGATCCGCCCGTCTCGGCCTCCCAAAGTGCTGGGATTACAGGCTTGAGCCACCGCGCCCGGCCCTATTCCTAGATTTTTAAAAAACTGTATATATTTTGGTAATAACTAAAGTAAAAGCAGATAAAACAAAGAGAACATGGCCATCATTGTTCAAGGCCTCATACTCTCTGATGCAAAAAGATAAGCCTGAATTAAAAGCTACATTTCTTAATGTCTCTCATATGAAAAGCTATATAAGCTCCTGGTGTCAAGTTTAAAAACTGAGAACTTATTTTGAAACATTATGGGTAGAGACTAGGGAGTTAAATGATGACTTTTTAAAATGTTTAGGGTTAGGTATTAACACCCTCAGCTATTTGCCTTATTTTCTTCTTTACTAAGAGCCCTCTCTATCAATATATAGCAAATAGTCTTGCTTAAGTCCCAGGAAAAGTCACCGTATCCAAGGCTTGATGCAAATTATATGTTACCAATCTTCACTTACTCCTGCTAAAGTTGAAATGGAGTGTCTTACATGTGGGTTAGAATTCAGATGTAAGTTTCTGAATAAAAACATAAAAAGCGAACCATCTCCCTTACCTACTCCTGCTCCTCACAGTCCAATAAAAAACTTAAATGTCGCAGAGTAGAGGGAATGTGGTTAGAGTTAGGACACCGAGGAATCAAGTCCTGCATTCCAGTCCTCTACCACTGACTCATTCACCTCCGGCAAATGGTTCCACTTCATTTCATTTTGTACTGAAAAGTGAGGAGAGTAACATTTTGTTTCAAATTTTCTTAGGTGAGTGGGTTCTGCTACCCTGCAAGGCTTTTGCTGAAGTTGAGATGAACAAATAAGGAAAATATGCAACTATAGATTGTTTAAAGAGAGATGGGAAAAAACCCAACGGATTTTGTTGCTGATTTGTGTCCTTAGGACTCTCCACAGATAACTTTGAGAGATTTACTACTTAGTCCTTAGAGGCAGCTTCCTTCTGGGACGGGTGGATATGAGGCATGGGGTGGGATCGGATGGTGATGGGAGAGCAAAGGAACACAAGGGTCCCAAATCAAGGCCCTTTTGGCTTCAGTGTTTACCCTCAGTGCAGTGGGGGTGAAATTTGGAGCCTAGGGTGAGGTAGAAATTAGTGTCCCTGCTGCAGTAGTAACTTGGGTATCAGATAATAAAGCATATTTCCACCAGCATATTCTAAAGGCAGATGAAACTATACAGGGGTTTAAGGTAAACCTATGATGAACAAAATATCACCCCTGACTTTTTAAAATTTCATTTTATTTTATGTTCCAGGGTACATGTGCAGGATGTGCAGGTTTATTACATAGGTAAATGTGTGGCATGGTGGTTTGCTGCACCTATCAACCCATCACCTAGGTATTAAGCCCAGCATGCATTAGCTGTATTTCCTGATGCTCTCCCTCCCTCTGTCCTCCCCTTGACAGGCTCCAGTGGGTGTTGTTCCCCTCCTTGTGTCCATGTGTTGTCATTGTTCAGTCTCACTTTTGAGAACATGTGGTGTTTGATTTTCTGTTCCTGTGTTAGTTTGCTGAGGATAATGGCTTCCAGCTCCATCCACATCCCTGCAAAGGACATGATCTTGTTCCTTTTTATGGCTGCATAGTATTCCATGGTGTATATATACCACATTTTCTTTATCCAGTCTATCACTGATGGGCATTTGGGTTGATTCCATGTCTTTGCTATTGTGACTAGTGCTGCAATATGTATGTATCTTTATATGTACCTAGTACATCCACTTTCAAAACCATTTAATCACCTTTTTGGAGAAGGTTTTTTCTGATTTTCCCAAACTGCTTCCCTTTACCCTCCTGTTGATGCTTCCTGTAGCACACATCATTGTATAATAGAATGATTTATATCATTTATAATGGTATAATAGAATGATTTATATTTTATAGAATAGAATAGAATGATTTATATTCCTTTGGGTGTATACCTAGTACCAGGATTGCTGGTTCCAATGGTATTTCTGGTTCTAGGTCTTTGAGGAATCACCACACTGTCTTCCACATCACCCCGATGTGTTACTTGGTCATTATTCTTTTCATTTTTTTCACCAATCTGGGGCTCACATGACTTTCTTTCCATTGTTCTACCTGGAGGTCACTAAAATTGGTAACCATTCTTCCACCATCACCTCATAATTCACTGTCTTAGAACTACATATATTCAGTTGTTCTATTAGGTTCCCCACTCTCTTGAGACCCAGAGTCAGATGACATCAGGTAAAAATGCAGGCTGTCCTTAGGGGAAACAATAGCTATGTTAACAAGCAGGCTATAATTCAAAACCACACAACAGTATTTAATTGCTTTTGGATTTGACAACACTGGAATGCATTAAAACTTGGAGCCTCTGAAGATAACCTTCCTAACTTTATGCAAGAGTCCAAGGTATAGTTCTTATAAAAATCCATCCATAGGTTGCATATGTAAAATCCTCTGAGGAAAATGGTGGTGCTTTAAACCTTTATATGATATGCTTCTTTGAGCTGTAACAAGGATATAAATCAGGAAATGCAGGCTTGGCAGAGAAAGAGTTAAGATGATCAATTTCTAAGGAATTTCAGGGATTTTCAGATTTCAGGCTTGGTCTTTTATAAAGGATCTTCTGCTGCATACCTCCTGGTTCTCCCCTGCTAGACCTCATATATGCAAAAGTAGCTTTGCATTAGCTAGCACAGTAGAGAAGGCTAATCAGAGATCCAAATCTCTGTTTCAGAGTTGGAGGTTGAGATGCAAGAGTGACTCAGCTGGCATCAGCTCTGTAGCAGTCTCAGCCTGCAGGCCTTCAGGAAGTGAGTCCTCCAGGCCTGCATCTCCCTCTGTGGCAAATTGCCACTAAACTCTGCTGTTTATCAACCCAGTACCAAACACAGTAGGAAGAGTCTGCTGTTTCACTGTTTTCAACAAAACCAAAAACATAGAAGCCAGATTATATGACGGGATAGTATTACAAAGGTGTATTAGATACAGTATCTCCCTTAAAAAACTTACAGTTTAGTAAGGAAATAAATGTAAATATAGCATTAGAGTACAATGATGTGTGCTACAAGAAGCATCAACAGGAGGGTAAAGGGAAGCAGTTCAGGAAAATCAGAAAAAACCTCTCCGAAAAGGTGATGAAGAGGTTTTGAAAGTGGATGTGCTAGGTAGAAAGTGCCAGGAATGAAGGCAGAGGGGAAAGCATTTATATAGGTTCATTAATGGATACATTCACTTTATTCATCACATTTGCACTGAGTGACTTCTGTGTGCTTGGAGCATGTGATATGAACCATCTAGTACAGGCAAGGTGGTGTGTGTATATATATGTATAGGTGGAGAGAGTGGTAAGATGAGATAACGATGTTGTGGGAGTAACTGGAAGTTCTCCAATTGCTTAAATTTTCTTAGTCAAGTAGGAAGTAAGGTCATCTGTTGAAGGATGTAATTGCGGTCTGAAGAAACATAATATGATTGGCTGGTAGTGTTAAGTGCTCTCTTAAGGTTCTGACCATCATGAATATAGAGTGATACTACTTTTTTTTTTTTTTTTGAGACAGAGTCTCACTCTGTCGCCAAAACAGGATGGAGTGCAGTGGTGCGATCTCGGCTAATTGCAACCTCCAGCTCGTGGGTTCAAGTGATTCTTATGCCTCAGCCTCCCAAGTAGCTGGGACTACAGGTGTGTGCCACCATGCTCAGTTAATTTTTGTTATTTTAGTAGAGAGGGGGTTTTGCCATGTTGGCTAGGCTGGTATCGAACTCCTGGCCTCAAGGGATCCACCCAAAGTGTTGGGATTACAGGCGTGAGCCACCACACCTGGCCAGACGAGTTACTTTGTTTTCTCCAACTTCATTTGGCTACGTAGGTGCAGAGCAGGTGGAAAGCTGAATTAAGCCAAGGAGTTGGTTTTGGTAAGTGAGTACAACGAAGAGAGTGAGAGGCAAGGAAGTTGAAGGT
Organism: Theropithecus gelada; assembly: GCF_003255815.1. Taxonomy (NCBI): domain Eukaryota; kingdom Metazoa; phylum Chordata; class Mammalia; order Primates; family Cercopithecidae; genus Theropithecus; species Theropithecus gelada. The sequence continues at coordinate 109,926,863 of NC_037682.1, read as the reverse complement.
GTATTCAAGAGAATGCTTATGATTGATCATGGAACATAAGTTGTATCAGGAGGGAAAAGCTGACATCAAGGGGGTGAGGGAGATGGTAGGATCAATTTATTGATGGTCATGAAAACTCTGAATTTGTGTAGTTGAGATATTTGACAGAATGGGCTAGGAAGATAATAGGTGGTCAGAGAGAGGGATGCATGAAATTGAAACTAAGATGGTTGATAATTTTGGTAAAAAGATAGGAATCAGTATTTAAGGAAGGTGAAAGGTGTAACTGTTAAGTTTTTAGGGAATCAAAAGGCCAGGTTGGTTGAAGGATCATTTATGTTAGTAGTTCCCAAACTTTAGCATGCATTAGACTTATATATGGAAAGATAATTAAAATACAGATTGTGCTGGGTGCGATGACATATGCCTGTAGTCCCAGCTACTTGGGAGGCTGAGGGAAGAAGATTGCTTGAGCTCAGGAGTTTTGAGACCAGTCCAGGTAACATAGTGAGACTATCTCTAAAAAAATGCAAAACAACACAACAACAACAAAAACAAAAATACAGATTGCAAGATCCCACTCCTAGTTTCTGGGGTAAAGCCTGGTAATTTTCATTTCTAAATTCCCTGGTGATGCTGATGCTGCTGTGGTCCAGGGACTGTACTTTGGAAACTACTGACCCATGTGTATGTTGAAATTGCAATTGTCAAGAATTAAGATAGAAGTAGTGTTGACTAGGCGCGGTGGCTCAAGCCTGTAATCCCAGCACTTTGGGAGGCCGAGACGGGCGGATCACGAGGTCAGGAGATCGAGACCATCCTGGCTAACATGGTGAAGCCCCGTCTCTACTAAAAAATACAAAAAACTAGCTGGGCCAGGTGGCGGGCGCCTGTAGTCCCAGCTACTTGGGAGGCTGAGGCAGGAGAATGGCGTAAACCCGGGAGGCGGAGCTTGCAGTGAGCTGAGATCCGGCCACTGCACTCCAGCCCGGGCGACAGAGCGAGACTCCGTCTCAAAAAAAACAAAAAACAAAACAAAACAAAACAAACAAACAAACAAGATAGAAGTAGTGTTATAAAGTGACAGTGAGCCAGGACACAAAATTGGCAAGAAATAAAGGGGACCAGGTGAGGTGGCTCACGCTTGTAATCCCAACACTTTGGGAGGCCAAGGTGGGGGATTCCTTCAACCTAGGAGTTTGAGACCAGCCTGGGCAATGTGGCTACCCTGTCTCTACAAAAAAATAGCTGTGCGTGGTGGCATGTGCCTGTAGTTCCAGCTATTTGGGAAGCTGAGATGGGAGGATCTTGAGTGAGCCTGGGAGGTTGAGACTGCAGTAAGCTGTGATCATGCCACTATACTCCTACCAGGCGACAGAGCGAGACCCTGTCTCAAAAGACAAAAAGATAGGCCGGGTGCGGTGGCTCACGCCTGTAATCCCAGCACTTTGGGAGGCCGAGGCGGCGGATCACGACGTCAGGAGATCGAGACCATCCTGGCTAACACGGTGAAACCCCGTCTCTACTAAAAATACAAAAAAAAAAAAAAAAAAAAAAAAAAAAAAAAAAAAAAAAAAAAAAGAAAAAAAAAAAGACAAAAAGATATAAAAAGGAATGAACTGATTAGTGGAAAACTGCAACAATCAGGGACAGTGGATATACACTCTAATAACATGACATTTAAAGCTAGGTTTTACGGGGATTTGTTAGAAATTGTGGCTGAAACAATGGTTGGTAGCTAATGAGGTTAAGGTGAGGCAGAAGGGAGACTGCCAAGGGCTTTGCATGCTAGTATTTTATTATATCAGGGCCTTTTGTTTGGTAAACAGGTCTAGTGTAAGTTCCCTGCTAAGGGATTACCTCTGGTGGAACTGTTACTGAATTCATCACAAGGGTGATCGGAATCTTATGTCCTGGTAGAAACAAAAACCACACTAATTAGAAAACAGTAAGTCCTACTAAACTACCTATCACTTGACATAAGATTAGGGAGGTTGATATCTAATGAGACAAGAAATCTTAAATAACTTAATAGCAGGGCAAAGCAGGACCAAGAATATATAATACAGAATGGAACTGGAAATACAAAGCAGGATCCACAAGCTGGTCACAGGTAGAGTCAGGGCACCGACTACAACACAGGATCATGACCTTGGCCCAGCTTATGTTTCCACCACTTATTGCTCTTGGGATCCTAGCCAAATTGTCTTTTATAAAGGATTTTCTGCTTTTTCATGTTTTCTGCTTAGTTCCTCTCTTGTTAAATGGTATATCATTTATGGCACGTGCTTCAGAGGAAAGCTGAGGGCTAAATGAGATAGCTGGTGCAAGTGCTTTGAAAAGGTAAAGTGTTATACAAATATGAAATATTTAAAAAGAAAGTATTGAGCTATCCTTAGAAATCAGGGTAGAATACTTAGGTATGTAAGAGATGAATGGAAAAGAAAGGAGAAACTGTTAATCTAAGAACAATGCTGAGATGTATAAAACAAAGGATGAGACCAGGCGCAGTGGCTGACTCCTGTACTTCCAGCACTTCAGGAGGCTGAGGCGGGCAGATCACAAGGTCAAGAGATCGAGATCATCCTGGCCAACATGGTGAAACCCTGACTCTACTAAAAATACAAAAAATTAGCCAGGCATGGTGGCACGCGCCTGTAGTCGCAGCTACTTGGGAGGCTGAGGCGGGAGAATCTCTTGAACCCGGGAGGTGGAGGTTGCAGTGGGCTGAGATCATGTCGTTGCACTCAAGCCTGGTGACAAGAGTGAGACTCCATCTCAAAAAAAAAAAAAAAAGGGATGAAATGTACAATGTGGACAGTTTCACATGAGTTTTTTTTTTTTTTTGAGACTGAGTTTCGCTCTTGTTGCCCAGGCTGGAGTGCAATGGCATGATCTCGGCCCACTGCAACCTCCGCCTCCCAGGTTCAAGAGATTCTCCCGCCTCAGCCTCCCAGTAGCATGTGTGCTGACGCCCGGCTAATTTTGTATTTTTAGTAGAGACAGGGTTTCACCATGTTCGTCAGGCTGGTCTCCAACTCGTGACCTCAGGTGATCCGCCCAAAGTGCTGGGATTATAGGCGTGAGCCACCACATCCGGCCTCACATTAGTTTTTTTTTTTTTTTTTTTTTGAGATGGAGTCTTGCTCTTTGCCAGGCTGGAGTGCAGTGGCGCCATCTCGGCTCACTGTAACCTCCGCCTCCCAGATTCAAGTGATTCTCCTGCCTCAGCTTCCCAAGTAGCTGGGACTACAGGCATGTGCCACCACGTCCAGCTAATTTTTGTATTCTTAGTAGAGATGGGTTTCACCATGTTGGCCAGGATGGTCTTGGTATCTTGACCTCGTGATCTGCCCACCTCAGCCTCCCAAAGTGCTGGGATTATAGGCGTGAGCCACCGCGCCTGGCCACATTAGTTTTGAAATGATGAAAGCCTCAACAAAAAGCCTCATTTACTTACATATAGATAGCAGTTTCCTTAGGAATAAACCTTTGGACCACAGTGACAAATATTCGTATAACTGGCTTTGACTTAACCATTATGTTCTCTCTCCTCGTGATGCCTACTACTAAATGAGTACTTACTTCTACTTTTACATACTGAGAAAATTGCAGGACCACATGCACTGTTACATGAACCCTATGCAAGTTTGCAGGTTTCTATTCCGGCTTTTGTTACATGGAATTGAAATTACCTGTTGATGTTAGACCACACAAGTTACTTCAGGGCAGGACTGTGCCTTGTCAAAATCTTTCAATGGCTTTCCATTCATTGTCCTTAAAGAAGTCCAAGCCTTAATAGGCATAAAATACAATCTGGTCCCCACCATCTCTGGCTTTACCTCTCAGTGCTCTCCTCTGCCTGACAGTTTGGCCACACTTACACTCTCAGATCATCAATGTACTACACTTTTTCTGACAATAGCTTTTGCACAGGTTGTTTCACCCGCCCAGCATACCTTGCTCCATTCTTCTTGGCTAACTTACTTTCCTGGTTTATATAGTTACTATAGTCTCTGACAACTTCTCTTGAACCTCCTTCTCATCTGGGTTAGCCTTCCTTTTTTTTTTTTTTTTTTTTTTGAGACGAGTCCCACTCCGTTGCCCAGGCTGGAGTGCAGTGGAGTGATCTTGGCTCACTGCAACCTCCACCTCCCGGGTTCAAGTGATTCTCCTGCCTCAGCCTCCCGAGTAGCTGGGCCTACAGGTGCACGTCACCACACCTGGCTAATTTTTGTATTTTTAGTAGAGACAGGGTTTCACTATATTGGCCAGGCTGGTCTCAAACTCCTGACCTCGTGATCCGCCCACCTCAGCCTTCCAAAGTGAACCACTGCGCCCAGCCCTGGATTAGCCTTTCAAGCATACCTTCCCCTTCACTCATTATAGTACTTCTCACATCTTATAGTAATCGCATGCCTAATTACCTGTCTTACCAGATCAAACTCTGTGAAACAGGTAACAGTCTTGTTCCTGAATGTTTCTGCCATTTCAATTGTGCCTAGAGCTTAGGTGCACAATAAACACCGAGTTTGCCAATGACAAACACTTGGCAGCACACAAATTCAGTGAAAGCCTCAGTAGTTCTGTTAGAAGACATTTGGGGTTGATGAGGACAAAAAAAAAAAAAGAGAAACAAGCCTGGTGAAGTCAAGTGGCCACTTCAAGGAGCTCACTGCTATTTTTTAACCTAAGAAAATTCCGTACATGCACTATTAGCCACAGGGGAGAACAGAGGTGTTCTGTATGGCAAAAGAGGAAGTTGCAGTGAAGTGAGTAGTAAATGTTTATTTTGAGGATCTTCTGGTGTGACAGTGGTGTTATAAACAATCACATTACATATCATTAATCAACTAGGTGTCTGTAGGTTTTAACTAGTAGCTGATCTCCTATCTTGTTTTTTTCCAGTTAATTTGAATCATCATGCACTGTATGAAAAAGAAACTGATTGCCATTCTCATATCAGTCTTTTTGAGCACTTTTTGAAAAGAGGTCGTTTCAGTTTTGACCACCTGTTTATTGCAGGAGTAAGTTAGGCATTACTTCACATTTTAGCAGCGTGGTAGTCTCTATGGGAACTTTCTTGCCTATCACTTAGATAAGCTGTGCCGTTTATTAGGCTAAAATAGCAGTGTTCTAAATGCAGTGGGTAAATTTGGGATTGACTGGATAAAGGTTCAACACTATTAAAGGATTAATAATACTATATTGTGAGCCATAATGCTTTTATAATAAATATGCAACCACCTTTTGGTTATCATCAGTTGGTATTGTATGTTTTGCTGTGGCTGCAGGAATAACAGTGGATTTAGGAAAGTACCAGTGAGTCAATTAAGGATTTTAAGATCCCTGGGAAAAGCCAAGGAATGATCAATCTCTCCTATATACCCAATAAAATCGCTCCAGAAGACAGACTAATACCAATCATTTCATTTACTTCAGGATGTAATATACTATTTAGATCCCAGGAAGATGCTAAATTGTAACCTCGTTGAAATATCTGTAGGGCATTTTGTTTTTGCGAAGGCAGTAAAACCAGACAAACGAATAACACACATCAAAATCAGATTTCTAATGTAGGGCTCTGTCCTACTGTTAAAGATGTTAGAAAGATACATACTTAGAATACCATCCTGTTCTCTCTGGGGGAGGCTATATTCAAGATGACAAGTACTCTAACATTTTTACAGACATAGATGTTGTTAATAGGGTCTTTCTGTGATTTTAGCAAAGAGAAACAGTTGAAATGTTACTCTTTCTAACTACTGACATGATTCATCTCTATCACTGGCATATGGTACTACCATTTCTCCTACTGTGGCAAATTCTAGTTTTCCCAAGACCTAACCCTCACTGTTCTGGAAATAAAGCTTAAATATATATATTCCAAACCTTTAAATTAAAATGTTATCCCCATATATTCATGTACCAGGTTAATATCGCCACATATATCCTTTCTAATTTTGGGCTACACAGATGTGCATTTAGAGTTGTTTAAAGACAACCCAGCTTAATATCAAGAGAAAGTGTGACCTTTCATGGAGTATTTGATGGAAAAAACACTGAGTTTTGACAAATCTTATTTTATTCAGATAGCAGTCTGATCACACATGGTCCAACAACACTCAAATAATAAATCAAACATAACCAGATGTTAAAGATTGGTCTTCAAACATCATAGCCAATGATGCCACGCTTGCCTATGATCTCTCCAACATAAAACCACATCAACACCTCAGTGGCCACCACACCATTCAGCACAGCTTCCTGAAAAAAGAAGCATATATTTTAAGGTATCTTTATATNAATCTTGACTTCTTCCATTAGGTATTTTGCTGGGGGAAGGGAGGGAGGGAGACACACACACACACACACACACACACACACAGAGAGAGAGAACTATATATATATATATATATATATATATATATATTTTGAAACCATTCTTTTCCAGAATTAAGGAGACAAAGAACATAAAGACACTATTCAAACTAGAAGGCAGTTTTAGTCAAAGTTGAGAATTACTAACATTACTTTTGTTCAACTGCTGAGAACCCTTGAACTTTCAATTTTGTAAGGTAAGTAGTTAGAGCTTATAAATTCTTTCAAAGCATTCTTTACAGACCTGAACTGACTTAACCCTTTCATTATAAGTTTATGAGACACTTTATGGGCCCTAAAGCAACCCACATCCTGGATATAGCTGGTGCATTTAGACAGGGCATTCATATGAAAGGATGGCTCTAGGAAGGCCGAGTCTCTGAATAGACATTTTTGTCTGGCAAAAGAAAATCTGCTGAAAGATGAAGTGCTGTCTTCCCCCTTTAGACCTCACTTTTATTCATTTAGTATTTGACTTAACTCTGACCAAGTATCTGGTATTCATATCAACATTTTACTGCCCCAAGGAGAAATATACACATCTGGTTCAGGAAAGCACTGTTATTAATACATGGAGCTACAATATGGATCTTGAAATTCTAGTTGAAAAAATAACTTTCCCTAACAAAACTAGACCTTTTCCTTTCAGTACTTCTGGAAGTGAATTTTCCCCATCAAATTAGACCAGAAGTTTATGGAAGTCTTCTGAAAAACAACCATACTTCCCAGGATGTAGGCTCTAAAATTAGCAATCATTTAGGCTTTTTGTACTCTGTGCTTGGATCATGCAAATAAAATCCAAGTTCCAGTTCTTTTTTTCCCTTTTTTTTTTTTTTGAGACGGAGTCTCGCTCTGTTACCCAGGCTGGTGTGCAGTGGTGCGATCTCGGCTCACTGCAAACTCTGCCTCCCGGGTTCACACCATTCTCCTGCCTCAGCCTCCCGAGGAGCTGGGACTACAGGTGCCCGCCACCACGCCTGGCTAATTTTTTGTATTTTCAGTAGAGACGGGGTTTCACTGTATTAGCCAGGATGGTCTCGATCTCCTGACCGTGATCTGCCCGCCTCGGCCTCCCAAAGTGCTGGGATTACAGGTGTGAGCCACCAGGTCCGGCCTTTTTTCCTTAAGAGACAGGGTCTCACTCTGTCACCCAGGCAGTGACACAATCATAGCTCACTGCCTCCTCTAACCCCTGGGCTCAAGCGATCCTCTCGCCTCAGCCTCCCAAGTAGTTGGGACTACAGGTGCATGCCACCACACCTGGCACATTTTTTCCACTATTTTGGGTAGAGATAGGGCCTTGCTATGTTGTCTGGGCTGGTCTTGAACTCCTGGCCTCAAGCGATCCTCCTACTTACTTTGGACTCCCAAAGTACTGGGATTACAGGCAGGAAGTGACTGCGCGTGGCTGCAAGTTCCAATTCTTACAGTTTTTAGATTTTATCTTCACACAATTCAATAACCCAGGTTTGGTATTTTTATCTTACATATAAGAAGTGTTAGCTTCCTGACTGTGACATAGTTCAAGAGATGTTTTGGCTGAACTGGGGACAATCTCAGGACTACAGATGAAAAAAGTACAGACTCAGCAAAGCAAGCCATCATATTTTAGTATACTGTCTAATATAGGAAAGGAAAAAAAAAATTTCCCAATAAAAATGGTCACCTTTTTGCTAGGTTTAAGACTGTTAGGAAACTAAGACATAAAATGGGCTAATTATTTCTACCCAGGTGACAAAATTAGAAAAGTAAGTATCTTCCTCAGCAGTCAAAATTTTTTTCCTCATTATGTTGGATTCAGCCTCATTGGAAACATATATGTTAATCAAAACAATCAGAAAAATCCCAAGGGAAGACATTTTCTGTTATGCACATCCGTTTTCATTTAGCCCATGGTTACCTTAACTGTGAGCTGTTTGAAGCTACCAGTCTGAGCACTATTGACTATTTTTTTCAGGCTCTGAATAGCTCTAGGGATCTCAGCAGGGGTGGGAGGAACCAGCTCAACCTTGGCGTAGTACCAAAATGTGGCCAATCGAGGCTTCGAGTAAGTCACAGCAGCTGGAAAACAAAACAAAACAAAAAAACCAGGATGAACTCACTAGAGACCGAAAGAAGCAGATGTGTGGGCTGGACACAAATATTTATTCATGCATCACCTTCATTCACTGCTTGTACCAAATGTGCACCCGGTGTGAAAAGTCAAAGCTGCTCCCTGGTAACAAGAGGCTTTTAGAGATGCAGAACACCTGTGCCACAGGGACGTTCAATCAGGCAGGATACTATAAGCACATTCAATTATGCCAGTACTTCACTAGTGGCCAGCTAGTACTGTACTTCATTTATGAATGGCAAATCTAGCTAACTGTAAAGATGCCAGAAGTTGGATTTAGAAACAAGAGAACAGTCAATTTATTCATATTTTCTTGGTAGAGAGATAAGTAAATTTGAAGAAAAAGGCGAAGAAAGGGATGAAGGATTTAGAATGGCACTCTTAAGAACAAGATGGAAAGTTATCATAATATTATACACACAAGTTCAGATGGAATTAAAACAACTGGTACCCAATTTGGTATTGTCATCAATATGTGCTGGATTAAATCTTTCTCTTGACAAAAGCACAGCTGTTCCTCTTTCAAAGACACCACAAATAATAAAAGTAAAACCTACATGTATCGTTAAGAGCCCAAACTAGAATCTATTACCAAGCTGGAATTCCTCAAGGTATTTACTATTTCAAGAGAAGAGACCATTAACAACCAGGGTAGTTGTGAGAATGTAGTAGTGATTTCAGAAAGAGGAAGACATTTTTTATTTAAAAAATTATGAGAGAGGCTAGGTGCAGTGCTCATGCCTGTAAACCCAGCACTTTGGGAGGCCGAGGCGGGCAGATCACTTGTGGCCAGGAATTTGAGACCATCCTGCCCAACATGGTGAAACCCTGTCTCTACTAAAACTATAAAAATTAGCTGGGCATGGTGGTGTGTGCCTGTAGTCCCAGCTACTTGGGAGGCTAAGGCACAAGAATTGCTTGGACAGGGGAGCCAGAGGTTGCAGTGAGCCAAGATCTCACCATGACACTTCAGTCTGGGGGACAGAATGAGACTTTGTTTCAAAAATTACAAGAGAAACGTAATAAAAATAGCATGAAGGCCCATAAAGTGTCTACTGTTCAAAGACAGATTACCCAAGGCTCTTGGTGTTTTTCTTGTATTAATGGCCTCCATTTGAGTATTTCTGAATTACTATCTCCCTCATCTTCTGTGTTTGGGGATATGGGCATACTTTTTCTTTTTTTTCTGAGATGGAGTCTCGCTCTATCACCCAGGCTGGAGTGCAGTGGCGCGATCTTGGCTCACTGCAAGCTCTGCCTCCCAGGTTCACGCCATTCTCCTGCCTCAGCCTCCTGAGTAGCTGGGACTACAGGCGCCCGCCACCACGCCCGAGGCTAATTTTTTTTTGTATTTTTAGTAGAGATGGGGTTTCACTGTGTTAGTCAGGATGGCCTCGATCTCCTGACCTTGTGATCCGCCCGTCTCGGCTTCCCAAAGTGCTGGGATTACAGGCGTGAGCCACTGCGCCCGGCCAAGGATATGGGCATACCTTCAAGCAGACACAAAGCTCTAAGAGATAGTTCCAAATAGAACTGCCAATGCCTGTAAGATGGGACAATAAAAAAAAGTACAGTCTTGTGGAACAGTCAACCAACTGTCAACATTATCTCCAACACACAGACATTTCATCCTTAAAAAAAAAAATGAATCAGTTTACTGTACATAAACACTATTTTAGGTGGTAAATTTGTTTCTTAGGGGATACAGGTTAAAGAGTTTGAAACTGCTTTACATGTATACAAGAGATAAAACATAATGAATGGTAGATGATGGGAGCTAGGTTTCTCAGTGGAGGTTGAGTGATGTTACAGGTAAGTAAGAAAAGCAGCAAGAATAAACCCCACGATACTAGGTTAGAGTTGGACTCAGGTTTAGCTTAATATATACACAGACTGATAGACACGGAAATAATTATATATACATACATGCATGTATATACATGGGTTAGTATGCATGTATACACATATATACATCTATACGGATACCTATCTATATCCCTGTCAATTGAGAGGACCTAGAAGTAGTGATATTCTAGTAGCAAGGAACATAAACAGCACCCAGACCTTAGTTTCTCAATTCTATTGTCCAATAAAAGGAACTAAGGTTCCTTGGCGAAATGGCTGATTCTAAGGCTGGGACAGGGAAAATACAATATAAATCTGAAGCATCTTGTAGTATCAGAAAGGGAGGCGGCATGTCAAAGGGACAGAGGTGCTAACCTGAAAGAGCTCCCAAATAGCCAAGGGTGAAATAATTTGAGCAATAATACGGTATTTGATATACAAAGTATGAAATGAATGTACAAGTCCATACAATAAGTGACTGGATAAATAAATGGAGAAGAGACAAATCTTTCTCACAGAAGAATTCTATTTAATTTATGTAGATATTCCTTCCTACAGGAGATGGAATCCCCCCACTGTAATCACACCCTGCCTTTATGGGATAGGCTTAGTTATTTGCTTCTAAAGAATAGAACACAGAGAGAAAAACAGTAACTTTACAGTGGAGGAACCTATAACCAAGTGATGAAAGCTTGTATCACCAGAAATGTCACATGAATATCATATACCTCCTGACACGTGATTAGGGCATCTCATTACTGTGATATTTCCTCAAAATCCATAGTTCCAGACTAAGCATGAGAAAAACACCAGACAAATCCAGATTGGGGAAATTCTTCAGGATACCTAGACAGACAAGATACCTAGATACCTTAAAACTGTCAAGGTCAGGAAAGATGAGGGAAGATTGGGAAACTGTCCTGGACCAAAAGAGATTGGAAAGACACAGAAACTAAATGCAATGTGGTACACTGGATTGGATCCTAGAACGGGAAGATTACTGGAAAAACTACTGAAATAGAAATAAAGTCTACAGTTAAGGGGAAAAAAAAAATCAGACTCTATGATTCCTAGGCAAGCCTGATGATAAATTTACTTATTTCCATAAGCTTCTTTGGCCCCCAGGGGAATTAACAGATATAGTCAGTAATTTCTATTAAATATTTAACATTCACATTTAATACACTAGCCTGTATATGTTATAAAGCAAAATGTATTTCCACGTTAACATTCCAGCCCAGTTGAGTCCTCCTTTCTAAGTACTTTTGGAAGAATAACAAGTTATCTTTCAATTATTTACAATAACGGAGGGAAGGGTTTATATATTTCATAACAAAAAAATTACCTTGGTGTTACTTTTTAGATTTTTATCATAAAAACTAGATTGCAATTCCTTAATATGAGCCATCTAAAAAATGTGAAAGCCACACCAGAAAAAAAATCCACTTGAAATATTAACAATTGTGCCTTAAATCATCCACGAAGTCCAGAGTGAAGCCTCCAATCCTTTTTTCTCTTTAGGTTTTTTTTTTTTTTTTTTTTTTGAGACGGAGTCTCCTCTGTCACCAGGCTGGAGTGCAGTGGCGCGATCTTGGCTCACTGCAACCTCTGCCTCCTGGGTTAAAGAGATTTTCCTGCCTCAGCTTTCCGAGTAGCTGGGATTACAGGAGCCCGCCACCACGCCTGGCTAATTTCTGTTTTAGTAGAGATGAGGTTTCACCATGTTGATGAGGCTGGTGTCGAACTCCTGACCTCAGGTGATCCACCCGCCTTGGCGTCGCAAAGTGCTGGGACTACAGGCGTGAGCCACGGTGTCCAGGCTTTTTTTTGAGACCGAGCCTCGCTTTGTCGCCCAGGCTGGCATGCAGTGGTGCGATCTTGACTCACTGCAACCTCCACCTCCTGGGTTCAAGCGATTCTCCTGCCTCCACCTCCCAAGTAGCTGCGATTACAGGCATGCACCACCAGGCCTGGTGGTATTTTTAGTAGAGATGGGGTTTCACCATGTTGGCCAGGCTGGTCTCGAACTCCTGCCCTCAAGTGATCTGCCCGCCTCGGCCTCCCAAAGTGCTGAGATTACAGGCCTGAGCCACCGCCGCAGGGCCATCTCTTTTGATTAATATAAAATTGTAGGCCGGGCGCGGTGGCTCAAGCCTGTAATCCCAGCACTTTGGGAGGCCGAGGCGGGTGGATCACGAGGTCAGGAGATCGAGACCATCCTGGCTAACATGGTGAAACCCCGTCTCTACTAAAAATACAAAAAAAAACTAGCCGGGCGTGGTGGCGGGCGCCTGTAGTCCCAGCTACTCGGAGGCTGAGGCGGGAGAATGGCGCGAACCCGGGAGGTGGAGCTTGCAGTGAGCCGAGATCGCGCCACCGCACTCCAGCCTGGGCGACAGAGCGAGACTCCGTCTCAAAAAAAAAAAAAAAAAAAAAAAAAAAATTGTAGAGCTCTATGACAGATAACAATCTTAGTGAAGTAAAAGATTTTTTTGTAAGCTTAAGAAATTCTTTGGGAAAATGTGTAAAATGTTTCACTAGTAGGCTGTGAGGTTCTGCAGGAGAGCCTTCAATAACTCACAGTTTGGCTGGTGATGGAGGGAAGGGAGGAGAGAATGGATAAAATACCAGGCTGGCACTGTGGCTCACGCCTGTAACTCCAGCACTTTGGGAGGCCGAGGCGGGAGGATCCCTTGAGCCCAGGAGTTAAGAGACTAGCCTGGGCAACATGGCGAAATCCCGTCTCTTAAAACATACAAAAATTAGCCAGGTGTGGTGGCGCGCCTGTGATCCCAGCTACTCAGGAGGCTGAGGTGGGAGGATCGCTTGAGCCTCGGAGGCAGAGGCTGCAGTGAGCTGTGATCTGCCACAGCACTCCAACCTGGGCGACAGAGTGAGAGTCCCTGTCTTCTAGGAAAAAAAAAAAAAAAAAAAAAAAGAAAGAAAAAGAAAGTACCCAATCAAACTCAAACACAGCAAAAGAGACTAAAAAGTATTACATTTTTTTTTTGAAGTTCTGCTTTCTATTCACATTTCAGAAATCTGGGCGAAAGTTAGAGATCTGACCTTCAGTCAACTTACTGGAATACAGCACATTTAGGAAAACCTTACGTCAATTTATCTTATCTCGCTTCACGAATAAAATGAATAGCCTGCCACTGAGAAGACAACTGAAATATTTACTGGCCAAATAAACTAGTACTCAGAGGCTGTGATTATTCAGGGTTGTTGTGAAATACAGCGGTCTACCAGTGAGGCTCTTCAAGCCGAAAAAATTCCACGAATGCTAAGCTGTAATAACAAAGATTACTATTTATACGGATCCCGTTCTATGCTTCTCGGGGCACGGATACTCATCCATGAAGTCCATTTCCACTTAAAATTTCCCTCGGATTAAAGTGGAAGTATCTTAGAATCCGTCTAGGACAGAAAGCAAAGTCGACATTTCTGTTGACTTCCAAATACTCCACTGACAACCATACCATGTGATGAGGCCGAATTGATGTACTTTCACACGTTTCTGCCCTTCCTTTTCTTAGCTCTCCTAACAGAGCCATGCCCTCTATATTCCTGCCCTTAGCGATCTCAGGGGGCGTAATGGCGGAGCTGCCGGGCAACGCCGGGCATCCTTCACACTACCTCTCTTCCCAGTGGTGGTTGGATTTCAGGAACTTCTAGGTTGTGTAGAGAACCCAATCTGCAGGTCAGGCGAGCGGAAGGCTAGAGGAGAGTCGCCAACCTTCCTGCTTCCTTCACCGGCAGGCCATCCCGCCCCGGCACCCGCAGGCCCCTCGGGTCTTGGCCGCCCGCTTCTTCCTCTCAGGCCATCGCAGGCCTCCCTGCCGCCCGTGTGCCCGCCTCGGCGGTCTTACATCGCGCTCACCGTTCACCAGAGCTGGGGTCTTCTCCACAAGGTTACGGACAAATTGGGCCATGGTTCTGCGATGCTAAGTCCGTCGCCCGGAACGGCCGGCTGAAAGTCACCCGCCGGAAGGACCCTTTGCAGGACCCCGTCCCACTTCCAAGGTCAGGCCGCCTCTTTTCGCGCCGGTCGAGGATATTTAAATGTCCAAAGATCTTTGCAGAATCCAGTCTGTCCACTTACTTTTTTCAACATGGAAGAGAAAGTGGATATGAAAAGATGATATTAGAGAGCATGTGAAGAACAGCGGGATTCCGCAGAGAAGCAGGCATTTTGTTGGGCAGCCACTAGCAGAGGTCCGGAAACCCGGCAAGGAGCGGAAATGCGCATGCGCACTGAACCTTCAGTGCTTTTCTTGGCGCCGATATCCGCTGTTTCGCGTCGGGTGCTTTAGCTGCGTTTCTGAGAACCTATGAAGTCGGTGCTGCAGAAGCATTCGCTGAGATTCTTCTAGTCCCACACGATCGTTGTACAGAGGTAGAGAGGGTCCAAGGCCAAACATATAAAGTTAGAGTCCGAGCAAGCACCACACAACCTGGTACCAGGTTCAACCCATATCCCTTTTTATTTGAGACAGTCTCGTTCTGTCGCCCAGGCTGAAGTGCAGTGGCACGACTTCGGCTCATTGCAACCTACGTCCCCCGGGTTCCAACGATTGTCGTGCCTGTCTTCCGAGTAGATGGGACTACAGGCGCCCGCCACCACGCCTGGCTAATTTTTGTATTTTAAGTAGACTGTGTTTCACCATGTTGGCCAGGCTGGTCTCGAACTCCTAGCCTCAAGTGATCCGCCCGCCTTGGTGCTGGGATTACAGGCGTGAATCACCGCCCCTGGCCCCACAGCCCTTTTTAAAGTTGATTTTTTTGTAATCCCAGTCTCCCCAAAGTCCTGTATCAGGATTGGAATCCATTTCCCCTAATTCCCTAGTTAGCCACAAGGAGTTGTGCAGATGTGAGGGAAAAAACACCTGTATTGAACGCCCACACTATGCCAGGCATTTTGGAATTTAAAGAAAGCCTGTAAGGCATTGTCCCCATTGAGACTGGTCTTGAAAAATGGCCACACAATTTGGAAGTGGCAGAGTTGAGATCTGAAGAAGCTGCAATGTAAACTCAGAGAGGGGGCATTCTATCAGATTAGGCATGGTGGTGATTTCAGCATACTTCCTAGAGAATATCCTTGAGCTGATGTGTGAGAGAACAGCTGTATACTACAGAGGGCTGAAACTTCATAGTTTAATATGAGAAGGAAAAGATGTATGTAGGGAAGTGGCATTTGATGAGAGGAACAGAACTATAATGTATCCTGGGGAAGTCCGAGCAGAAGTAAATCTCTGATTTTTGGAATGGTTAGAGGGGTGGAAAGAAAAATTTGAAGTGGTATCAAGGAACTAAGAACTTTTCAGTGAAGGAGTGATTCTGCTGCCCTAGATACTGCAGAAAAGTCAAATTAAGGATGGGAAAGTTAATTTAGCAGTATGGCAATCTTTAATTAGCACAGTTTCAAAAAATTAGGATAGAAGCCAGGGTGAATGGTGAAGAAATATGGCTGTAAAGGATTACAAGTCAGAAAACCCAAGGGGGATGTGGAACTCAGGGGAGAAATTGAAGACAGAGAAGAGGCAGTCATATATTTATTTAGAAATGGGGTCTTGCCACATTGCCTAGGCTGGTCTGAAACTCCTGGCCTCAAGAGATCATCCCACTTCTGCCTCTTGCTTAGCTCTAGGATTACAGGCACAGGCCATCCTGCCTGATGAGAAGGGATATTGACAAGAGGCAGTATCTTTTCCTGATGAGGCAGGAAAGGAGAACTAGTCAGGGATCTGTGGGGCCTTTTCCACAGATGTGATGATGGGAGAGAGGTTTGAAAGTCTTCAAAGTCTCTGAAATCTTTATCTTCCCAGCAAAATGAAGGCAAACTCATTGGATTGTGAGGGGTAACTGGGAGGGGGGTATGGGAAGGAATTTAAGGAAGGAGGCCACAGTTTGGAATAGCTGAAGGACACACAGAAGGGTTGTTGGGCAACATTAGAGATAAGTTTGTGGTTGCACCATTCTAAAAATTGTGTTTTTCCTCCAGCAATGGTCTGCAGTTTGGATACTGCAGCAGAGGGGAATGGCTGAGTTGATCTAGGCTGACATCTTGCATGGCAGGGGTATGGAAACAAGGAGCAAGAAAGGGGAAGATAACAGCAAATGATTACAAAGACCTGGGGTTCAGGCCAGATAAAGAAAAACATTGAAGCCAAGAGAGCTGGTTAGGAAAACCATACCGGGAGATTCATCTCCTGAGGGTAACCCCAGGGTCTCCTCCAGAGGCCTGGTAAGGTAGGCTGGATCAGCCAGGTCACACATATTTGATGTTACTTACCTAAAAAAAAAGTGAAACATCAGAATCCTCTAAGTTTTCAGGGGGATTTCTGAAACTGCCACTAGCTTTTAATAATGGAATAAAGTGATAACAAAGGTTGTAAGTCAGGTGTTCATTTATTAAATACAACTTTTGAACAAACACTGCCAGGCAAGTTTAACAAGAAGTAACCTTCCTGGAATGTTTCAAAATACAGTCGTGTTGATCAAGTTTTATTTCAATCAACCTTTTCATTTTCTGTTTCTAGGTTCATTTCCTGTTGAGCAATTAGAGCATGTGCATTATTTCCTCACATGACATCACAACAGTGCAGCATCAGCCTCTGGCTTGTAAAGGCACCCAGTAGACTTATGCTCTGTGCAATGGCTGCTTAGCAACCACCATCAAATAAAGTAATGAAGCTTTTGTAGAGTGTGATACCAAATAGCAACTGGCACCTTCACTTGCACCATTAAAAAAACCTTTAACATTTCCTTCAGTTTTCACATATCCATTAAAAACTATAGTAAAAAACAAAACCCAGACTGCTTGATAAAACATACTTAAACAATTTTCCAAGTTTAGTATTAGCCTCTTGGTAAGTTATGAGCAATACCAGAGCTGAGTGTAAGAGTCTTCATTTTGCTATCATACTCCAGCAAAGCCAACACACAAAACCAGGTATGTTAGAAAGTCTGCTCTACTAGATTTAGAGCTGCTTCTAAGTTCCAGACAAGACACCTTTTTAAGCTTCCAAGTGTATATGTACACACGGTGTTGTACCAAGATAACTTTTTAAAGTCTAATTTTTTTGGATGTCCTTAAATTACTTCACAGAAAGAAAAAAGGCACAGAGGACACTTGGTTTCCTTACCAGTAGTGGCCTTAAGCTACACACTTGCCTGTGCAAAGAGTTTAAAGATATTCAGCAGCATTAATGGTGCCACAGCCATTCATAAAAAGTTTCAGGAAAATAGTTAAAAAAAGAAGAAAAGCTTGCCAGAAAAGGCTTACAATCTGAAGGTTAAATACAGAAGAATACAGACAGAGACTGGAGGCAGCATGGGGGTTGTTAACTAGGAAGCTGCTGGGAATAGCTGCCTTCTGAGTTTTTGTGCCCATTTTCCTCCAGTTTTCTCCTGAAAAACTCTGGTCTTTTCCCCTCGTTTTTAAAATGAAAACATCCTACTAGATTGGGTTTGAAGGATAAATGCAAATAGGCAGAAGCTTATTTTATACATAGTTCATTCTCAGAGAGGGAAAGGAGGATGATAAATATTGAATGAAGCTAATTTTAGAAAATAAACAAATCCTGTCAACCCATGCCGTAAAGGCCCAGGGAGCGCACCGAATGAATCTTACATTCTGGCATTTGCAAAAGTGTCTTCAACTTCCTTTTTCATTTATAAGCACAGCAATAGGCCACACCTATTTTATATCTCGGGTGGGAAGCCCTCTTAGATTTGAGGCTTTCCAGCTGATGCAATCGAAAACACATCAAGGACTGCTTATAGCAACTTGTGTTGAAATGTAAAACTACTATTTTATTTGAAAGAGACCATAGTTAATAACATGTTCCAAATGAAGCAGTGACACCCATTTCTTGATCCTATCACTTTTCTTGTCACTTATGACATCTCTGGGCTTAGAAAGACAGTGATACAAAGACAGTCCATAGGGGGAATGTCCCTAGTCAGCATATTAAGCTGCACAATTGAGTAGTGAGCTCAATTTCACTAATGAAAGTGGTGAACATCCACCTACTAACTACACAGGACTAAGTGGATATTTAAAATGGCTTGTGGACAAGGTTGTGCCCAAATTCCTACTTTGTTAATTGAAGACCTAAGGCTGTGTTAGAAGTAGCTCTTAGAAGTCAGGTCACAAGCCCAAACAAATATTAACTATATACATTTTATAATCTCAGCATTTTGTCAAGAATGAGTATGTTAGTAAACATGGCCACATACTGCATACATCTCACTATGGAAGAGAAAATATAAAGTGGTACTCAGTTTACACTAAACCAACATAAAAAAGCACATGGGGTATATGTGTGTATGTATATATCTCACACACTGAGATATACTGTTGATATTAGTGTCTTAAAATGACATTTTTCATGGATATGATATTTGTTGCCTAAACCTGCTTAGGCCTAGTCCTTGTAGAAACAGATTTTCATAAGAGAATAAGGGCCCAACAGTCTCCTCACCCCCATCAATTGGTAGGATTGCGTTACCAATCCTCATTAAAAGGACTGTATAACAAAATTACAAGCTATCAGCAGAAGTTGCACAAGATTCCTTTAAATTCCTTTTTTTTTAAAAAAAATTCTCATCTATCATCTTATTCAAAAGTCTACACAAACTTCAAGGTATCTGCTTTTATGTGAAGTTATTCTGTAACACAGAAAAGGGTCTAGATCATGAGGACTAGTAAATACACAGGATAACACAGGATTTTCTGATGACATCAGCTGTCACTGAAATATGTGACATCATATACTTATAAAAGCAGCACTCACCAAAAATGTTTGAACAGTAATTGGAAGAGAAATAGCAGGGTGACAGGAAGTTTTAGTAGCTGAAATAATTTCATTTAGGAAAAGGAAGAAGAATATGAAGAGACAACAAAAGGTGAAATGAGTGATGATTTCTAAACTTGGTGATGCTATAATAAGTATAATTTCCTGCAAGCCAGGGGAGCATTGTCAAGTTCTTAGGAATCTTAACTATCATAATTTCAGCAAGAGCAGTTCTCTAATTTAGTAAAGAAAAAAAAAAAAGAAAAAAAAGAAAAGAAAAAGAAAAGAAAGAAAAGGAACAGAACCAGAAAGAGAGAAACCACAAACAATTGTTTATCTGCACTCTGGGGTTGGTTTTGGTTTGGTTAGTTCACAGTATCTATTCAAGTTGCTCCTTTTGTTGTTTCCTCTCTGCAAGCCACCGTTGGATTTTTTCTTTTAGTTCTGTGTTTGGACGGATCTGGTCCATGGTGAGGGGACTACGGTTAAAGGGATCTGTTTGGTCACTGGGACGAAGAGAGAAAGGGAAATAGGGTTATTTCTGTAAGTTCTAACATTCTAAGACAAAAATAGAACACCTGGGCATCGCATCTTAAGAATGAAGCCAGAGTGCATTATAACTCTGAGTCAAATGCCGAGTCGGGGTTAGAAAGTGAAAAAAAGATGATTCAGGAGCTTTTGTAGCTACTTTGTTCATTTATTTATTTATTTATTTATTTATTTATTTATTTATTTATTTATTTTTGGAGACAGAGTCTTGCCCTGTCACCCACGCTAGAGTGCAGTGGTACCCAGGATGGAGTACAGTGTCGTGATCTCTGCTCACTGCAACCTCTGCCTCCTGGGTTAAAGCCGTTCTCCAACCTCAGCCTCCCAAGTAGCTGGCATTACAGGCATGCACCACGACACTCAGCTAATTTTTGTATTTTCAGTAGAAACAGAGTTTCACCATGTTGGCCAGGCTGCTTTCAAACTCCTGGCCTCAAGTGATCCACCGGCCTCGGCCTCCCAAAGTGCTGGGATTACAGGCGTGAGCCACCCACCTGGCCTCTATTTCTTAATAAATTTTATCTCAACACTGCTGTTCAGATGATATTTAATTACAGTGGCTTAAAAAATGCTATGCTTCTGTCACCTTTAGATTTCTCTAAGACAGAGACACTGTACATTCATGTCAGTGTAAAGAACTATTTGTAATTATAGTGACAGATTCTTAGGACAGTATAAGATGTTAAGGAATAAAGCCTTGTAGACCAACATTTGATTTAGTCAGCTGATTGTTATGCAAGTACATGCAGATTATGGCTTCCTGACACGTAAGAAGGTTTATGACAGGTGTCAATCTTTTGGCTTCCCAGGCCACAGTGGAAGAATTGTCTTGGCCCATACATAAAATACATGAGGACTAACAATAGCTAATAAGCTAAAAAAAAAAAAATTGCCAAAAATTCTTATGATGTTTTAAGAAATGTTACGAATTAGTGTTGGGTCACATTTCAAGCCATCCTGGGCTACACACACAGCTTGGACAACCTTGGTTTATGACATACTTTAAGGGCTGATATACCTTCTCTCTATATTGAGGCCACTATAAAATATAAATTTTCATTGCAAAAGACATACCATCTAGCACAGCATAATCCATATAGTGAATGCTTAGTACCAAATACCAAAAGGTGAAAGTTTTTTTTTTTTTTTTTTGAGACGGAGTCTTGCTCTGTTGCCCAGGCTGGAGTTGCAGTGGCGCTATCTTGGCTGACTGCAACCTTTGCCTCCCAGGTTCAGGGGATTCTCCTGCCTCAGCCTCCTGAGTAGCTGGGACTACAGGTGTGTGCTACCACGCCCAGCTAATTTTTGTATTTTTAGTAGAGACAGTGTTTCACCATGTTGGCCAGGCTGGTCTTAAACTCCTGACCTCAGGTGATCCACCTGCCTCGGCCTTCCAAAGTGCTAAGATTACAGGCGTAAGTCACTGCACTTGGCCAGAAATTCATTTTTTTAATATTAAAAAATTTCCTTAACTTTGGGTCAAAGTATACAAAATGTATCTATCTGTTTATTTAGAGACAGTGTCTTGCTCTGTTGCCCAGGCAGGAGTGCAGTGCTGCAATCAAAACTCAGTGCAGCCTTGAATTCCTGTGCTCAAGCGATCTGCCTCAGCTTCCTGAGTAGCTAGGACTACAGGCATGTGCCATTACACTTGGCTAATTAAAAATAATTTTTTCGTAGAGATAGAACTTAATGTTTTTTTTTTTTGGAGACAGAGTCTCGCTCTGTCACCCAGGCTGGAGTGCAGTGGTGTGATCTCGGCTCACTGCAACCTCTGCCTCCTGGGTTCCAGTGATTCTCCTGCTTCAGCGTCCCAAGTAGCTGGGGTTACATGCATGCCACAAGCCCGGCTAATTTTTGTATTTTTAGTAGAGATGAGGTTTCACCATGTTGGCTAGGCTGGTCTCAAACTTCTGATCTCAAGTGATCCACCTTCTTCAGCCTCCCAAAGTGCTGGGATTACAGGCATGAACCACTGTGCCTGGTTCAATATAACTTAATTTTAAATATGGAGAGGCCAAACAAGGTGGCTATGCTTGTAATCCCAGCACTTTGGGAGGCTGATGTGAGTGGATTGCTTGAGCCCAGGAGTTTGAGACTGGCGTGGGTAACATAGACCCCTTCTCTACAAAAAATACAAAAATAAGCCAGGAATGGTGGTGCATGGCTTCTGGTCCCAGTTACTTGGTGAGGCTGAGGTGGGAGGGTCGCTTGAGCCTGGGAGGGTGAGGCTCTAGTGAGGTGAGATCACGCCACTGCACTCCAGCCCGGTGACAGAGCAAGACCCTGTCTCAAAAAAATAGATAAATCCATAAATAGGCAGAGTCTTTCAGCACTCATTTCTATCTAATGCTGTACTAAAACAGTTAAGGGGCCCATTCGGTAGCTAATAAGCTACCATTTATTGCTTAATTCCTGACTTTTCTATAGTTATCATGGGGCAGACTGTCCAAAGAATAGGCAGGCTGGGGAAAATTCATGGTTACCACAGCACTTTGGGAGGCTGAGGCGGGTGGATCACTTGAACCCAGGAGTTCAAGACCAGCCTGGCCAACATGGTGAAACCCTGTCTCTACAAAAAATACAGAAATTAGTTGGGAGTGTTAGTGCATGCCTGTAGTCCCAGTTACTCCAGAGGCTGAGACAGGAGGATCACCTGAGCCCAGGCTGGAGTGCAGTGGTGTGATTTTGGCTCACTGCAACCTCTGCCTCCCAGGTTCAAGCAATTCTCCTGCTTCAGCCTCCCGAGTAGCTGGGACTACATGTGCGCACCACCATGCCCCACTAACTTTTTTGTATTTTAGTAGAGATGGGGTTTCACCATGTTGGCCAGGCTGGTCTCGAACTCCTGACCTCAAGTGATCTGCCTAGCTCGGCCTCCCAAAGTGCTGGGATTATAGGCATGAGCCACTGCACCCGGCCAGAAATTATTTTCTTAAGGCAGGAAGAGGTAAGGTAAAGTTAGCATTTCTTAACAGAATGTTTTGTTGTGAAATGTTTATATCCTAGCAATTGATACCAAAATGCCTTCCAACATATCAGTAAATCAATAATATGTGGTATCTATTGGGTGCAAAGTACTGTATTAGGTGCCTGGGAGAGAAAGATAGCAAACTAATGTATATCTGTGCTCTTGAGTCTGCTTTTTGGGACTGGCCTACCTGAGCAAATGTCTTGCAATGGTGGATCTATCCACAGTGACTCTGGAAGATGGCAGCACCACAGGGTCACACATCAGTGTGCTCATAATGGGATCCAGGAACTCATCACAGGCATCTGCATAGGTTTCCTCTTCCTGTTGTTGGAGGTCTGCAAGAGACTGAGTATACAACATCTAGTAGTTAAAGTGAATTCACAGTGCAGCTGAATTCAGCATGCTCAATGACAGAGTGAGACTCTGTCTCAAAAATAAAAAAACAGGTAATTAATAACCCTTGACAGTGATAGTGACACATGTGAGCTTCATTTTCTCAAAAACAAGCCAAGATAGATATTCTGAGAACAAATTAAGCATTGAGCCCCAACTCTGGACCTTTAAGTTGGCTCAGCTGCTGGCAGTCACACTGGAAATGGGTTGAAATGTTAGGAGGAAAAGAAATACATCACATACAACATCCATCTGGCAATAGTTCTGTTATAAATGCCATAATTCAAAAGGGGACGGAGAAGGGGAAGTGGAGGAGGGTATTGTTTGCATAATTAGAGTCACTCATGCAGCCTGTGTATGAAAAGCAGTTTTTGATTTTTGATACAAACAGGTATAGGAATTTTAAAGTTGTTTCAACATTTAATTCCTTCACAACTCGAGTTCCTCAGGGATCCACCTAGCTAAGCTCTAACCAAAGACGAAGTCCAACTCAATAAAGAAACTCAATGAAGGGAAGACTGACAGCAACAAGGTTGGTTTTCTATTAGACTTTTGTGCCATGATTTTTTTCCTTCTTCTTAACTGCTAACAGAGCTGTCATACTCTAACCAAAGGGATTTAGCTAAATACAATATAGTATTTTAATCTTTAAAATGTATGCATATTCCAATAGAAGCCAACTACCAACTACAAACATAGAGACAATGAAAATAAAAATTAGTGACTGAAAACTACTCATCTTGTATTTTTTCCAAAGAAGTTATTCTGTATTAATGCCCTAGGTTTTAAAATCTATTGGCAACTCTGTGCATAAACGTTTTCATAAAAACATCTTACATAAATGTGTACATTCTTCTCTTCTAGTTGAGGTTTCTTAAATTTCTTTTTTTCTTAAAATTTTTTTTTTTCTGAGATGGAATCTCGCTCTGTTGCCCAGGCTGGAGTGTGGTGGTGTGATCTTGGCTCACTGCAACCTCCGCCTCCCAGGTTCAAGTGATTCTCCTGCCTCAGCCTCCCATGTAGCTGGGATTACAGGTGCGCTCCACCACGCCCAGCTAATTTCTGTATTTTTACTAGAGACGGGGTTTCACCATGCTGGCCAGGCTGGTGTCAAACTCCTGACCTCAGGTGATCTGCCCACCCTGGCTTCCCAAAGTGCTGGGATTATAAGCATGAGCCACTGCACCCAGCTGATTTCTTAAATGTCTATTCTCACTCTCATGTTAACAAGAATAAAACTAAGAATATTATAGTTCTAAGTGACTGACCAAAAAGAACCATCTGTTTATATTTTCTCATGGCAATGCTCTTTTTCTCCCTGAAATACGGTAAAAATCAGCACAGCTGAGGCGACAATCTGATTTTTTGTGTGGATTTTTAGGAGATGGGGTCTTGCTATCTTGCCAAGGCTGGAGTGCAGTGGCTCTATCCACAGACATGATCATAGCACATCACAGCCTCAAACTCCTGGGCTTAAGCGATCCTCTAGCCTCAGCCTCTTATGTAGCTGGGACTACAGGCTTGAGCTACCGTGCCTGGCTGACAATGTGGTTCTTAATGAAATCAGCAAACAAATCCTCCTCTTCCTCACCTTGATTCTCTCTGCCAAGTTGCTGAAAGCCACAATCATATTCCCAGGCTTATTTATTTTCTTCAAGACTCGAACTGTCTGTGCAAAGAGAGTTGGGGAATAGGAACGTCCATCCTTGGGCACAGTGGCACAGAAATTCTCCTCATCCCTGGAAGGTCAGCATCAGAAAAAAACTGCTCACCAGAGGATAGGTCAATGGAAGAGACAATAGACAGGCTGCAGAACAAGTATTCTCACCACTTAAAAGCCATGAACATTCTTTTAATATATATATAATTTATATATTTAATATATATTTCTTATATATATACTTTTTGATATAGAAAGACTTTCTAGGAAGTCTATCAAGTATCATGTGACCTTAAAAGAATGCTACTTTTCCAAACAGTGGTACAACCAGTAAAGTTTATCTTTGCACAGATCAAAGCAGAATTTTGGAAATCTTAATGTCCCATGGGTCACTCAAAATCTTATTAGTTTTTAGAGACAGAGTCCTGCTGTGTTGCGCAGGCTGGTCTCAAACTCCTGGCCTTAAGCAATCCTCCCACTTCAGTCTCCCAAGTAGCTTGGATCACAGGCACACGACACCTTGCCCAGAAAAAATGTCCTTATTTAAAACTACAGAAGATCAACCAACTAGGAATGAATCATTTCTTTTCTATTTTCACATAATTACCAACCGGTCATTCTACTATCAAAACCCTAAATCAAAACATTAGCATCCCCTCTGGCTTGACAAATTTCAATCTCAGGTACCCAAGATTTAAGTAGATAGTGCAGATATCTGATACAAGCTGCTGGGGTTTGAAGTCAAATTCACTGAAGTCCTTGACTTTTAAGGCACCCATCTTGGGGCCAACCAGGTGTTGCAGGAAGTAGTTCAACATGGAGATGATGCGCTCAGCCAGGAAGGGATGCACAAAGAGTGACTTGATCTCTGGAAAAGAATCCAAAGTCTCTGAAAACTCAGTCCATTAGCACTCTTTTCCTTATTAAGTATAGTTTATTTGGAGACCTCTGGGGACTACTGTTATTTTATTTTTAAAATTTTTGAAGGAACTACTTTTTAAAAAACTAAGTAATTTATTTTCACTGCAGAAAATATAGACAAGCAAAAACCAAAACCAAACACAAAACAGAAAAGACAAAAACTACCACCTGGAAATAAACACGGTTAACATCTTGCTCTTTTAACATTTTGTCCTTCTAGCTTTTCTGTCCATATTTACACACACACACAGACATTTTTAAAACAAAAATGATCATATTTTACATATTCTGAAACTTACTGTTTTCAGTAACTATATTGCAAATACTTTACCATTTTATTAAGTGTATGTCCCTGTGCTGTCCAACATAGCAGCCCCTGGCCATATGTGGCTACTAAAATTAAAAATAAATAAAAAATCCATTCCTCAGACTAGTTAAGTATGGTTCTGGACAGCCCAGATTTATAGGATATTTTCACCATCACAGAAAGTTCTATAGAATAGGGGTGATTCACATAATCTTTTTAAAAAATGAGATAGGGTCTCACTATATTGCCCAGGCTGGTCTCAAACTCCTGGGCTCAAAGTGATCCTCCTGCCTCGGCTCCCAAAGTGTTAGAGGATTACAGGCGTGAGCCACTGTGCCCAGCTGTTTTACATCATTTTTTAAAAAAATTATGTTTTATTTTTTTCAGACAGGGTCTTGCTGTTGCCTAGGCTGGAATGCAGTGGCACAATCATGGCTCAAGGCAGTCTCAACCTCCTGGGCTCAAGTGATCCTCCTGCCTTGGCCTCCCAAAATGCTGAGATTACAGGTGTGAGCCACTGTAACCAGGCTGTTTTCCATCATTTTTTTCTTTTTTTTTTGAGACGAAGGCTCACTCTGTCACCCAGGCTGGAATGCAGTGGCGCGATCTCAGCTCACTGCAAGCTCCACCTCCTGGGTTCATGTCATTCTCCTGCCTCAGCCTCCCAAGTAGCTGGGACTACAGGCGCCCACCACCTCGCCCGGCTAGTTTTTCGTATTTTTTAGTACAGACGGGGTTTCACCGTGTTAGCCAGGATGGTCTCGATCTCCTGACGTCGTGATCCGCCCGCCTCAGCCTCCCAAAGTGCTGGGATCACAGGCTTGAGCCACCGCTCCCGGCCTGTTTTACATAATTTTTTATGGCTGACTTTTCCAGTTGTAACTGCACCATACGTTATTTATTTAACGTCTTTACCGGTGGACATTTTTACTATTTTCAGTTTTTTTCCTACACTTATCAATGAACTTCACTGTGGATACATCTTGTAGACTAATTGCTTCTTTTTTTTTTTTTTTTTGAGATAGAGTCTCACTCTGTTGTCCAGGCTGGAGAGCAGTGGCGTGATCTCTGCTCGTTGCAACCTCTGCCTCCTGGGTTCAAGCTATTCTCCTACCTCAGCCTCCCAAGTAGCTGGGACTACAGGCACGTGCTACCACACCTGGCTAATTTTTGTAATTTTAGTAGAGACAGGGTTTCACTATGTTGGCCAGGTTGGTCTCGAACTCCTGACCTCGTGATCCGCTTGCCTCGGCCTCCCAAAGTGCTGGGGTTACAGGCGTGAGCCACCGCGCCTGGCCTATCGCTTCTTCTTAACAAATCTGTAAGGAACTGCTATGTCATAGGGCATGAATTCCAAAAACTAAAAAAAAAAAATTTATACATGTCAAATTTAACAAGCCAGACAGTATCATAATGCTGTGTTTGGTTGGTACTGATAGTTGTTGATTTTTCAGTTTCAGTCTTTATCACAAATCCCTCGATATATAGTCAAATTTTTGGTTAAATAATTTAGTTATTAAAATTATGTAAATATTATTCACAGCAGAGCCATGTGCTGTCCTAATGAGTATATAGTTCCTTTTTAGTATAACTTTTTGCTTATTTGCTTATTTTCAGAGCCTCTTATCACTAAATTCTTTCCAAACTCTCCATTGGAATTTAAAACTCTCAACACGGTCATTTCTAGCTGCTGATTAATTTTTGGAAACATTCTTTCTGGATGTTTCTATCCTTTGCTCCAACCTGGACTGCTTGCTCTACAGGCCTGCTATGTAGTGGTCACACAAGCTCCTTTTACCATCATCCTGGGAATCTCCTTTGCGTCTCCCTTGTGTTGAATTCCACCTTCCTCCTCCTAGGTTTACTTTCCCTCAGAAATGTGTCTCCGCTTCAAATGACACTGTTGAAAGTGCAAAGCCATTTTGATACTTAAACTATGGTAACATTACCTGACTTCTCTGGGATATTTTAGGGTCTTCTTTTTACCATGATTTCCTAAAATTTCACAATGTTATACTTCAGTGTGGGTTTTAAAAAATTCTCTGTGCAGGGCCCTTGGCAAGCCCTTTCAATTTAGAGGCTATCTTTGAGTCTTGGGGATTTTTTGGTATCTTTGATGATAACTTCCTTCCCTCCATTTTTCTCTTTTGAGACTTCCTAGATCCATCCTTTGTTTCTTATCCTTTCTCTTTTAATTTCCATCTTTTTCCTTCTGTTCTATGTTCATAGAAGAGTTCCTTGAATTTATATCTTCTAACCCTTTTACTGAATATTTAACATTTCTGAGGTAAAAATTTCAATATCCAAGAGCTCTTTCTTATTCTTTAAATAATCTCTTTCATTGCCTCTTTGTTCTTGTTTTTTTGGTTGCTATATCTTCTCTTATCCCTCTGAGATTAAAAAGTTTTTTAAAAAAGTTTTTAGAAAGTTTTCACCTATTTGTTTTTCACATTAGAGGATTTCCTCAAATGGTGATTATTGTTATATCGTATTTAGCTGAGACATTAAAAATGATAATTTCAGTATATAATTAGTATAAAAATGGACAGATTTCACATTTTAACACTAAGTCTTGCAGTACATATTTTATACTTATAGCACATCTCAATTCAGACTAGCTACATTTTAAATCCTTGAAAGCCACATGTGGCAAGTGGCTACTGAATTGGACAGTGGAGCTATAGAGGGAGTAGAGATAAATGGCTGTTACATCCACCATATTTAACCAGGATTCAAGCATATTTCTCAGATTAACATACATATGTACGTGTGTGTGTATAGACACACAAATATTTATATGGCTAACTTGTCCTCCAGAAAGATTTTACCACCTTATGCTCTCTGGCAGCTGTGTGAGGGTGACCATTTCTTCATTCCCATGTCAATAATAGGCATTATCATTCTTTTTGAAACTTCTCAAGTGATTCGTTTCCCTCCCAGATGTGGAGGATACTGTCACCAGGGTCTGAATTCTTAGTTTCAGCTAGGCTGAACCCTCAAGTGAAGCAGATCTTGGCCATTACTTTTTTGGGGGAAAGCAGTACTTTGTATCCTTACCTGATGTGAGAAAGGCAAGGGTACCAATTGTTTCATTGGACATGATGTTATGGAAACGTGCCAGCTGTCCAAACATCTGTAGGCCGGCCTCCTTTTCCCGGCGGGCTTCTGGAGTCAGACTATCCCATTCACCTCGGTCCTTCTCAATTTGCTGAATCTTTATCTTGCTCAAATACTGCAGAAACCAGAGATGGGATGTATCAGAGAAGAAAGGTGCAGTTGAAGGGACGTGACATTTAGGAGGTCCTATTAAAAATCCAGTCAACTAAGCTGGGAAAACAAGGGATTATGTAAGAGACATGAGCCTTTATTTCTCAGCATAGGGCTGAAGCTCAAAAGAACTTTCAGGAAAAAAAGAAATTGTGGCTTCATACAGATTTGTTTCAGCTTGGGTACATTCACAGGTAATTCCCCTAGAAATAGTATATCATTATTAAATGGAAAGAAGGATGAAGAGTTTAATATATGAAACCCAGGCCAAGAAACAAAAAAACTAAAAAACCCCACACTATAGTGAAAAAACGATGACTCCTTCCTGAAAGATGAAAACAAATCCCCCCCTGCCAAATTCCTTACAAAAAAAATCAAAGCTCTATCAAATATGCAAGATGTGTGGAAGAACATAATTATTTAAAACTCTCTATTTCATGTCATCCTTCCTGTTGTAGCAAACAACTTGTTAAACTTAATCTCATGAAAATACCATCTGCTTCATACTTTGTGTCACACACCTCTTGCTTAAAAGGGTCTGTTTGTAACAGGACCTATTCTCACTTTTGAAGAAAACCTATCTTAAACCCTAAAGTGTAGGATTATGAAGAAATCAGATCAAACCTTTCTCACAAATTAAACACAAGCTACTCAGGGGACTGCTGATCACAACGAGGAGCTCATGATTGTCTAAAGGCTACCCTCAGGATTTACCTGCTTCATCTCCCTTTAGGTCAGTGCCCTGTCCATCCTCTACCCATCACAGGTAAGGGAAGTTTTGCTCTACAGATAGCAAAGTTTTTATGGGAGAAGTAAGCAGATCCTCCAGGGAAGGTTAAGGAAATAATACACTGAAGGAGCTGAGAGGCACCCAGCTGCATTTTATACTTTGTGAAACGTTTGTTTCACAATATAGCTAAGAATTTAGGAGGCAGTGGAAATATGAGAAATACTGACAACTTGGAGCCTTTATATGAAAAAATAACCCAAATCAGAGATTTTCTTTCAAGTAGTGGTGCAAAAATCAGAATCTTTTAGGAAAGTGGGTTAAAAGTCATTGTCTTAGTAAGATATTTTACTGACATGTTGGGATTAAAAGGGTTTCAATGACCAAAAGTTAGCTCCTTTGATTTCTTTCTTTCTGTAGTGCCGGCCTGATGAATTACTCCTGCCAATACAACGTAGTTTGGCTTCACCATATGGTATTTTCAACTCTGCCAAAATGTCCATCTCATGACGCTTCAATGACCCTTGATCTTGGTCTCTAATGGAATGAACTAGAAAGCTCTGTAATGGCAAGCTTGGTGGTACACTACTAACCACACATTTTTGGTGTTCCAGTCTGGTACTAGGGGCATAAGGACTGCTCTATATGATTAAAAGGTAAAATGTATGTACTGATGATGATTTGATGGTATGGGGCAGTTAAATCTTTTTTTCTCACCTGTATGGCTTCATCCAAAAGGAAGATGGCATCATTCATTAGCAGGTTAAGAAAGCGGAGGAAAAGTGGGGGATTCATGGCTTCTAAATTCTTAGAGGCATAGTCAGCCAAATCCTGTAAGTCCCAGCCCACAAGAAAACCATTTTAGTATTGAATTACAACTCATTGGGGCTTATATAAAGCAACAGGTTTCATCAGAAACTCTCTCACCTTAATGCTCTCCCGATAGGTATCTGTCGCCCACATGTATCTTAGGATAGGATACATGGGACGACGGTAATTAAACTTCTGTTCAAATTGATGGGGGTCTCCTGGAGTAAGGCAAGAGCAAAATATCAGCAAAGGTGGTGTCATAAGAGGAAGAGCTTATGCCTATGTGTAGTCATTTGCTTTGTAGCCATTTGCTTTTGAGTGTGTTAAGACTACTAACAAAATCTGCCCTGGAGTTTCTAGAGGTCTAAAGTTATGGCCAAGTGTTTGCTCATTTCCTTACTGACGAAGTAAAGGGGAGACAGAGATAAAGGATACCTTACTCTGCAAGAGACAAGTACCAAGCTATAAAATAAAAGTCAAGGGAAACAAATGCTTCCATATCCAAACATGAGTACTTCTCAGGCTTTGAGACAGGGTACTGTTTAAACAAACACAGGGGCTCAGGGTTACATAGAGAGGGAATGTTGCCCACTGGTGTTTTTTTTTTTTTTGAGAGGGATTTCTTGCTCTGTCATCCAGGCTGGGGTGCAGTGGTGCAATCTCAGCTCACTGCCACCTCCACCTCCCGAATTCAAGCGATTCTCATGCCTCTGCCTCCTGAGTAGCTGGGATTACAGGTACCCACCACCACGCCCCGGTAATTTTTGTATTTTTTGTAGAGATGGGGTTTCACCATGTTGGCCAGGCTGGTCTCAAACTCATGAGTTCAAGTGATCTGCCTACTTCGGCCTCCCAAAATGCTGGGATTACAAGCATGAACCACTCTGCCTGGCTGCCTGCTGGTATTCTTAATCGAACCATTAGACTATTGGAGAGTTAGATAGTCTGGTTAAGATAAAAGAATCTCTCAACCAGTACACTGCCTCTTTTTTTTTTTTTTTTTTTTTGAGACGGAGTCTCGCTCTGTAGCCCAGGCTAGAGTGCAGTGGCCGGATCTCAGCTCACTGCAAGCTCCGCCTCCCGGGTTCACGCCATTCTCCGGCCTCAGCCTCCCGAGTAGCTGGGACTACAGGCGCCCGCCACCTCGCCCGGCTAGTTTTTTGTATTTCTTAGTAGAGACGGGGTTTCACCGTGTTAGCCAGGATGGTCTCGATCTCCTGACCTCGTGATCCACCCGTCTCGGCCTCCCAAAGTGCTGGGATTACAGGCTTGAGCCACCGCGCCCGGCCTACACTGCCTCTTTATGCACTATTCTGTAATTTTAAGGCAGAGAAAAATAAAGACCCAGGTTTTAATCAAAAAGTCTAATTTGAGTCTGATTTGATGAAGCATCATAATAAGGGTGTTGGAATACATAGATTTCTTCAGGTGACACAGACCTGATTCTACCACTTGGTAGTGAATGTCATGACATGGACAAATAATTTGATCTTTTGGGCAGTCATGTCTTCATTTGTAAAACAGGGATAATTAAAAATAAATAAATAAATAAAACAGGGATAATAGAGTGAAACTTTTCAGATGGTGACAATGGGATAATGTTTAAAAAAAAACACTTATCATCAAGCCTGGCACATAGTAGGTATTCAATAGTAATGGCTTGACATTTCTTTGATATCCAAATACAGATCAAACTATGAAACTCCACTGGTATCAGCTTCTCAGTTCTGGGCTCAGCTTCATGACTGCTTTACCTGTAAATTCGATGTCCACAAAAACCTTGATTAGAGCCTCTGCAAGTTGGGGTGCATACTGAAAGTTGCAGAACACACGTTTCCGGTGGAACACACTGGATACCAAAGGATTTGGGGTCTGATCCAGGTGGGGCATCACTGCTTCCAACACCTCTGCTAGTTTGGCCCTCAGGTGGGGATTCTTCATTCTGCAAAATGGGAAAAAAGCAAGATGAGCAGATAAGCTTAACTCCAAATTTATGACGCTGTTCTCTCCACATAAGAATAAAAATCCACCCTAAACCATCATTATAGGAAAAAAAAAGATCCACTTCTGCAGTTTTAAGTTTGTCAGTTTCTTGGTGTGGGTGGAGGGTGGGAGGTGGTGATGCAGGGTACATCATTTAGCTCTTGAGTTGACAGCTTACCAACTATGAGGGTGAGCACTTAAGTTTTTGAATGCTTAGCCATTGTTTACTTCTCTGTAATAATGCATTATTTACTGCTTACTATTCTCTGACAGTTTCATGTGGAATAAATTTGCCTTTTCAAGCTTTCTGAGGGTAAAGACTAGAATATAATTATGCTACATTACCCATGACGCATACAGTGTATGCATAATACTTGTTGACTTATGACTTCTCATTAGGTATGCTCAGCTCAGTGAAGAATTGGCTTCTCTCTACTTATCACTGATACGGCTCAGGGAATTGTGGGTCATTCTCTTCATTGTGCAGCAAATCTTCACTTTTGTACACAGAGTTTCCATTTCCTTTAGCCTATGCATCAAAAAAATCAGGGAAGCAATTCTACAAGTCACAGTATCTTCCTTTGGAAAAGAGGTCTAGAAGCTATGAGTGAGAAAACTTGAAATGAGAAATAATATTGACTTAAGTTTACTGCTCATCCAACTCAGAATAGCAAGAACAAGCTTTATCATCATATAATTATTAGAAGAGCATTAGCACCTGGCTGCCACTGGTAAGTTTCTGGCATTATGTTAACTACTTTAACCATGGACTAGCAGTGGAATTCCCATAAGATACCTTATATGCAGGATTAAATTCTCTGTGGGCAAAGTTCATTGTTTATTATACCTCTCAACAGTGGGGTTTCTGGCTACCCATATGGATGGTCAGGTGATTCATTAATGTTACCATAACTTCTGAAGGCAACCCCTTATGATTCAGGCTTGTTTATTTCTTGGTTTAGAAGTCTTCTGAATGTTTTACAGCCTAAACAGTGACAGAACCAAGCTTACAGCACTTCACCTTTCTATGCTTCCAGTGAAAATGGTGATAAAGTGAAGGACATGCTCCAGGGAATCTGCTGATGTCTCCAAAATGTCATCGGCAAAGCGGCGGAGAAAAATGAGAAAATCACCCAGGTTATCTGCAAAAAATTCTGAAAAAGAAAGTATTCACTGGAATTAGCCAAACATCTGTATATTTGTACTAATAAACAACACTTAAATTCCTTTCACCCTACTTAATGAAGGTTAAAAAAAAAAACTAAATGTTTTGTTGGTACTAGAGATGGTAATAAGTCAATAAATGTAAAATCTCCTTTAAATGTAAGTCAATTTAAATTTTTATTCAAGTAAATATATGAACAGTAATGACACAAAATGTTAACACACCAGTATACTAATATATACATTTTTAGTCTCAAGGTTAACTGTGGTTTAAACCCTTCAGATGTGTGAGGACGCCCTAATAAAGATTAACATGTTAGGTGATGGTGGTAGCCAGACTCCAGGATGGTCCTCCAATGATCACTGCTTTTTGGTTCATGACCTTATGCAGTCCCCTCCCATATTCACTCTTTCAGAGTAGAAGATAAACTCTGAGGCATACAGCAGATGTGATGCTATGTCATTTCCAAGATTAGGGTATAAAAGCTTACAGTCTCCATTTTGGTCACTTGCTCCAGGGGAAGCCAGCTGCCATATCATGAGTAGTATTTAGAAGACACATACATGGCCTAGAAAAGAGGCTGCTGGTCAATAGCACAAGCAACTGAGGCCTGTCAACAACCACATGACTGGGCTTGTAAGTGGATCCTCCAGCCCTAGCAGAGTCCTCAGATTCCTAAGGCCCTGACAGCTTGGCTACATAACTTCCTGAGGAACTCTGAGTCAGAATCACGCAGCTGAGTAAGCTGTTTGCAGTGTTGTTGTTGCTATTTTGTTTATTATTATTATTTTTGAGACAGGGTCCTGCTCTGTCACCCAGGCTGGAGTGCAGTAGTGCAATTATGGCTCACTGTGGCCTCAACTTCCTGGGCTCAAGCCATTCTCTCACTTCAGCCCCCTGAGTAGCTGGAACTACAAGTGTGCACCACCATGCCTGGCTAATTTTTTAGTTTTTGTAGAGATAGGGTCTCCCTATGTTGCCCAGGCCAATCCTGAACTCCTGGGCTCAAGTAATCATCCTGCTTCGGCCTCCCAAAGTGCTGGGATTACAGGCATGCACCATCATACCTGGTCTGTAGTTTTAAGCTGCTATGTTTTGGGGTAATCTGTTACACAGAATGATATGACCAATACAATGGTTAAGAACACATAACCTGATTAGATTGGCAACACCTGCCCACCCCTCAATGACTCACTGACACACACACACACTCAAACACACACACACACACAAGCTCTCTCTCTCTTTCCCTTCTGAGTTAACCAGTAGGAGCTAATTTTTTTTCTACAAAAAGCACAGGAAAGGTTAGATGAATGTGCAAGTTGAACAAATATTAATGATAGAAACTAATAGCTCTGAAAACTCTGATTACACTTAATCCTTTGAAGATGATTTTCTGATATGCACAGCAGTGGGGACACAAGGTTGAGGAACAAATTGTTAGTCACCCAATACTTTGACCAGTAGATATTATCTAAGTTTGAGTTGTTTCTCCGAAAGCAACTGAATGATAATGAAGAAAGGGTATTTTGAGGATTAAACTTCCAAACTGACCCAGTTAAACTCAGAAGGCTATAAATAGGACATTCCCAAGGGAAAGCCTGCTTACCTGGCACATAAGCCAAAGAGCTGTAGCCATCTGGCAAAGGAAAGGTTAGCTCTATTGGTTGTGAGCCCTCATTGCCTATGGCCAGTTGAACCAGTAGAACAGCCATGGACACCTGCAAGTTTAGGCAGTTTTGTAGCATTTGTGGCTCTGTCATGGCAGTCTTGGTAGAAAGATAGATGGTCATCAATCGTTCAAACTGCTCACGAAGATTGTCAGCAGCAGGGCTAGAACTCTGCTGAGCATCCCGCCAGGCAACCTGCAGCCGATGCAGATTTTGGTTGATTTTTACCATCTGATCATGCAACCTGCCCCCAAGAAAGCAGAAGAGATCGGGTCAGGGAAAACAGAAAGTCACACACACACACAAAAACCAAACAAAAAACCAAAAAAAACCACCTCAATTATTTATCTAGTCTTCTCTTTAAGGATAGTAGGGAGTTGCAGTTGCAATGACACAGAGGGCACTCACAAAAGTTTTTGACAGGACACAGGCAGGGTGCACAGCAATGGGAAAATGTTGCCAAGTATTCAACATAATCGAAGCTAATTGCAAATAGTTAGCAGCCTTCAGCTGAAATGCACTATCCAAAGAAAGGCAGCTTGGTTGAGTAGGGTGTAGAATGGGCTGTTACTACATAAAATAAATAATTATTAGGCAAAGTACAAGAAGCCCAGCAGGATAGTTTTACATCACATGAGGGCAATGATCATACTTTGATGCAATGATCATACTTTGATGGGGTTATATGGATAGTCTTTCTTCGGTTAGTAGAAAACTAAGCTGGTGAAAAGGGACTCTAGATTAATAACGACCACATATAAACTAGTAGCCACCTGAGATGCAATCTAAGAGCAGCTTCCAGCACTCTGTTGTTCAATATTAAATTAAATTATTCTTCAGAAAAGGTCAGCCTAATATTCTCTACTGAAAGGAAGACACATAATTCAAAGTTACGGATAATGGTCCAAAATCATTTCCTTTGGCTCTGTAGATAATGTCTTGGCTAGTTAATATTGGGAAACTAGATGATATTCATTTTTTGTTTGAACCTAGGCAGTTGAGCAGGTTAAGCACATGCTGAACTTTTATCTACTGTCTTATTTAGAATGTCTATGATGGAGATTTCTCTCTAAAGATATAATTTCATTCCTCCAGCAATGTGTTGACTGGGTAGTTTTGAAAAATGCTCTGCATCAATTCAGGTATCTTGAGAAGGTATTAAAAATTGCTATTCCTAGTGTCCCTTTCTATGACTGCGTTGCTGTTTTCTCCCTCTACTTATACCTGTCATAATCAGCTAAATCAGAGGAAAACAAATTACAGAATAATGAACAGCCAGAACCAGAACTGTTTTTGGAAGTCATACATTCTAGTTCTAAAATCTTCACATTTCTAGAATCTTCTTTATCTAATGTCTTTTGTGGTCCTATTGATCTCATCAGACTCCCTTATAAACATTTCCATAATTTTTGCCATTTTTGTCTCTCTGTAGAGTTAAAACTTGGTCTTTTTTTTTTTAAAAATTAATTATTTTTTTTTGAGATAGATTTCCATTCTGTTGTCCAGGCTGGAGTGCAGTGCCACGATCTCGGCTCACTGCAACTTCCGCCTCCCAGGTTCAAGCAATTCTCCTTCTTCAACCCTAACCCTAACCCCAACCCTCCTGAGTAGCTGGGACTACAGGCACGTGCCACCAAGCCAGGCTAATTTTTTGCATTTTTAGTAGAGATGGGGTTTCACTGTGTTAGCCAGGATGGTCTTAATCTCCTGACCTTGTGATCTGCCTGCCTCAGCCTCCCAAAGTGTTGGGATTACAGGTGTGAGCCACTGCGCCTGGCCAAACTTCATCTTTTATCACCAGGAGTAGTAATGAAATTTTTTTTTTTTTTTTGAGACAGGGTTTCACTATGTTGCCCAGGCTGGAGCGCAGTGGTGCAATCTCAGCTCACTGCAGTCTCAACATTCCGGGCTCAAGAGATCCTCCCACCTCAGCCTCGTGATTAGCTGACACTACAGGCACATGCCACCATGCCCAGCTAATTCTTGTATATTTTGTAGAGACGGGGTTTTGCCATGTTGCCCAGGCTGCTCTCAAACTCCTGGGCTCAAGTGATCGGCCTGCCTTGGCCTCCCCAAGTGCTAAGGATTACAGGCATGAGCCACCACACCTGGCCAGTAATGAAAATTTAAGAGCAGAAAGTGCAATATAAAATGAAAACAATTCCACTTTCCCAGATCATAACAGAAAGACAGCAATTTAATTTTTAAAGTTTAACAGGTCAAAAGTTAAAAACAGGTCAGGCACAGTGGCTTATGCCTGTAATCCCAGCACTTTGGGAGGCCAAGGTGGGTGGATCACCTGAGGTCAGGAGTTCGAGACCAGCCCGGCCAACACGGCGAAACCCCATCTCTACTAAAAAAATACAAAATCAGCTGGGCATGGTGGTGCATGCCTGTAATCCCAGCTACTTGGGAGGATGAGGCAGAAGAATTGCTTGAACCCAGGAGGTGGAGGTTGCAGTGAGCAGAGAATGCGCCACTGTACTCCAACCAAGGTGACAAGAGCGAAAATCCATCTCAACAACAATAAAAGTTAAAAACAAATTTAAGAAATCTGGACAAAGCTGATTCATGAAACACAAATAAATTCATACAATGCCCCTTTTCTATTAGATTTTAATGTAAGCCTTTAGAATAAGCTCAGATTATATCTCTAAGACTCTCCCTCTCTCTCTTTTTTTTTTTTAAGAGACAGGTTATCACTCTGTCACCCAGGATGGAGTACAGTTGCACGATCATAGCTCACTGTGGCCTCCAACTCCTTGGCTAGAGCAATCCTCCTGCCTCAGCCTCTGGAGCAGCTAGGACTACAAGCATATGCCACCATGCCTGGCGATTTTTTTTTTTTTTTGGTAGAGATGGGGGTCTTTCTTGCCCAGGTTAGTGGTCTTAAACTTCTGGCCTCAAGCAATCCTTCTGCCTTGGCCTCCCAAAATGCTGAGATTAAAGATGTGAGCTTCTGTGCCTGGCCAAAGACTCAATTTCTACCTTCTGGTTATCAACACAACTCAACTGTTTTTTCCTAATGACATCAGAGGAGTTACCTGTGAAATCCCAAGTACAAGGTATACTCTGTCAGGGCAAGGTTCTCTGTTACAAGGTTGTAGTTCTGTGGAAACTTTGGCTCCTGCACAGCTGGGATCAAACAGGTTTCTTTGTCCAAACCTCAAAGAGGTTAAAAAAAAAAAAAAGACAAAACAAGGGTAAATGTCTTGTCACAGACATCCATCTTGGTCTCCAGTCTCCTCTTACACTCATTCAATTTCCATACTGTTAGCAGTGGTATCTTCTTAAAAACATTTCTTGTCATATTAGTTCTTTGTCTAAATATATCTTTTGGCTTCTCACCGTCTACAGAAATACAGTTAAATCTTTTTCACTTGACCATGAAATCACCAAAAATTAAAAGGAATAATACTATAGATTGTTTCAAGTGATAGGCAATAGATCATTTGTATTTATTTTGTGTTTTTCTGAATTTGATTATTTGCTTTTGAGCAGTTATCATGTTTACAATTAGAATTATAAAACTGGAATGAAATATACCAAAATTAAGAGTGATTTCACTTAGAGTGGTAGGATTATGAGTCATTTATTTTCTTTTCATTTCTCTGTACTGTTTTCTCCAATCCAGCCCCAACTATCTTCCTCCCTTGACCCATTTCCTCCCCAACTGAACCCCATCTACCCCTTGCCCTAGCCACATTGAGCCTCTCACCATTTCTTAGTCAAGACTTTCCATAGTTTTATACCTTTACACTCGCTTTTCTCTCTGTATAAAGGGATCCTCTTGCTTCTTTGCCTGGTAAAACCTAACTTGTCTCTCAAGACTCAGCTACGAAGACCTCCAACTTCTGCAGAATTGTTTACTCCCTCCTCTGTGCTCACACAGCTTAGCCCTATACCATATTATAATTATCTGTTAATATATATGCCTTCTGGAGCCTGAGTTCAAAAAGGATGAGGACTCTGCTTTATTCGTTTTTATGATGTATGAATGAATGAACATGCAAGGCTGCCAAATCCAGAGAGAAGGTCTCACTAAAGTACAACATTTAAAAGCTACCAGGTGTTTTTTTTCTCTTCTCAAAAATCTGTCTTTAAAAAATTCTGGCCGGGCACAGTGGCTCACGCCTGTAATCCCAGCACTTTGAGAGGCTGAGGCGGGTGGATCATGAGGTCAAGAGATCAAGACTATCCTGGCCAACATGGTGAAACCCCATCTCTAATAAAAACACAAAACATTAGCTGGGCGTGGTGGCACGCACCTGTAGTCCCAGCTACTCAGAAGGCTGAGGCAGGAGAATTGCTTGAACACGGGAGACAGAGATTGCAGTGAGCCGAGATAGCGCCACTGCACTATAGCCTGAGTGACAGAGTGAGACTCTATCTCAAAAAAAAAAAAATCTAAATAACTCTTGTTTCTGCCTCATCTTTTTTTGAGAAAGGAACTCCGTGGGAAAGGATAAGGGAGTGAATGCTTTACACATTATATACACACACACACACACACACACGGTTTTGAGAAGCCTGGTTCTCCCCTACCTCTCATGTGTACATTTTTAATTTTTCGTTCTTCATCATTCAACTCCTTGAGGGCACAGTATGTGGGATTAAAGGTGAGGAGCCGAGAGGATCTGGGTTTGCAAAATGGCTGGCATAGCTTCAGGAGAGCAGCACCCAGATTCAGAAAGAAGGCATCCGAGGCATACATTTGGAAAAAGATTTCTGGCATCTGATTGGCCCAAATCTTGGTGCGGCCTGCATTTGCATGCAAACAGTTTCCAAGCCAGGACAAGATACAGTGTTTGGTTTCTGGAGAGAGCTGGAGTAAGTTCTTCAGCATCTGGTAGATCTTTTCGTGGAACTGAGCCATGAACTGTTCAACCAGAAAACACAACCACAGAACGTTCCAGTTTCACAATCCTAGTATTTTTTATTCCCAAACCTTAGCAATTGGCAGTTTCTAAAAATATGCTAATCCTAATCTTTCCCCTCACTCTCTGCGCCTTATCCCCTAATTTGATTTTAAAATATATTTCTGGGCACTTATAAGAGATTTTCTGATCAGCTGCCGAACCGTAGATGGCATTACATAGTATTAGAGCATAGGTCTGTAAATTTTTTCTGCAAAGGGCTAGACGATAAAGATTTCTGGCATTACTTACCGTACAGTGTCTGAGGCAATTATTCAACTCTATCACTGTAGCATGAATTCAAACCACAAACAATACATATACTAATGGGCATGACTATGTTCAATAAAACTTTATTTATAAAAACAGGCGGCAGGCCAGATTTGGCCACTGCTAGTTTGCCATGCCCTGCCTTAGAGAGTTGTAATGATTAATGAATAGGAGACTTAAACTAATAAATAAGAAACTTAAATCCCCAATTCAATCATTTAAATGCCTCATGTTGGCCAGACCTCTACTATAATTTATGTGAAGAAGCCCAAATAGAGAGGGCATAGGTTAGACAGGAAAAGGCAGAAAAACTGGGTTTATAAGCTAGAGTTCAGTCAAAAGGTTTTCAGAGCTAAAGGTATAGCTCAGTGAGAAAAATGAGGGTTGCAGGGAAGTAGCTGTAGCAGTGCTACAGCAAAGGGTAAGGAGTAGCAGCAGCTCATTCTTAACCCACACAAAGGTTTATCCTCTGCTCTTAGCATGCTAAAAGGAGGGCATTTTTTTTTTTTTTTTTGAGACAGAGTCTCATTCTGTCATCCAGGCTGGAGCGCGATGATGCAATCATGGCTTCCTGAAGTCTTGACCTCCCAGGCTCAAGTGATCCTCCCACCTCAGCCTCCTGAGTAGCTGGGATGACAGATGCTTGCCACCATGCCCAGCTAAGTTTTGTATTTTTTTGTAGAGATGGGGGTCTCACTGTGTTGCCCAGGCTGGTTTCAAATTGAACTCCTGGGCTCAAGTGATCCTCCCATCTTGGCCTCCAAAGTGCTGGGATTACAGGCTTGAGCTACCACGCCCAGCTTTAATTTATTTATGTGATGTAAAAGCCAACTAGATCAATTTGCTTTCCCAGAGAGGCTTGAGCGGCCTTATCTGTATCTGCTTTCTGAGAAAAGTATTTTAAGGTCGGGGGCTGGGATGCCCTGGTAAACAGTTCCACCTGATGGATGTTGGCCTCCTGTACTTTGATCTCCTGGGGGCTGGAACGAGATGGATTCAAAAAGTAGCCATGATTTTCTACAACACCCGGAGTCTTTAATAAGCAGGAGATATTCAGAATTACTCCCAGCAAGGTCTTCTGGTACATTTGCCCATTGGTAGGGTCCTTGGGCTGAATGTATTCTACAAAAACCTGTAAGAGAAGACAAGTCCTGCTTATTCGTCTGCATGGTGAGATAAGGTGATGGGGTGGGAGGGCCTCAAAACAGTTAAGTTGATACAACAACCAAGCTATCTTTTTCTTATTTTATAGGTAATATTACAGTGTCTTCAGGATAGGGAAGCATAGTGTATTACACATCTAGCTCAACTGAATATATATCATCTTTCAGACCTACCTTTGCCATATCTTTTTGCCTAGTGAAATAGAGAAGAATATCCAGATATGCATACAAAAGGATCTGACAGAGCTCGAGATCTTTTATTCGGCCCAATAAAACATCAAACACTGGAATCATGACTTCTGGAAATGTTCGAACTTCCTCATCCAATATCAAGGCTTCAATGACCTCTTCCAGAAACTCAGTTACATCTTCAAAATCTAACAGAAGACAAATGAGAGAGAAAGGAGGGCACAAGAATTTTTATACGCCTTTACACTATAGCTCTTTACTTTCAATAATTCTTTTTTTTTTTTTTTTAAGAGATGGGGTCTTGCTTTTTTGCCCAGCCTGGAGTGTAGTGGCTATTCACAGGTGTGATTATAGCACACTACAGCCTCAAACTCCTGGGCTCAAGGAATCCTTCTGCCTCAGCCTCCAGAGTAGATGGGACTACAAGGGTGTGCTACCATGCCCGGCTTTATTCTACTGGTACTCAACCTCAAAGATCAATATGTGAGCCCTCTTCCTTAATCTGTACCAGAACCATAATGGCTCTGAGACTTTCTAATGCAATTAGTGAAATTTTAAATCTGAAAATCAAAATGTAGAAGCTTACAGATTTTGCTCATGTACTCACGGGCTCCCTGGATGGCTTCTAACATCAAATCTACCAGTTGCTCATGGATGTTTTGGTCAACATAGATCTCGGGGGTGAGAAGAACTGTTCGGGTATTAGACACAGTGAGGTTTCTGCACTGCACTGCAAAGGGTAGCAGGTTCTCTGGAACTTTGGTAATCTGCAAACAGCATGAAGAAAAGAGCGAATAGTCTAACTCTAATCTGGAATGAAAGTAGACACAGTGAATAGAATAGAAGAGATAGACTGGTCTCCTGTGGATGCTTGAAAATTAATTAGAGATTCAATCCTTGGCTTAAGGAATCATCTATCTGCCTATTTAAAATTCCAATCCTGGAAATGTCAGGCTTAGCCTACTCTAATATTTACATCTCAGTGGAAATGAATTCATGAGTCCTTTTCTGTTTTTTGAGACGGAGTCTCGCTCTGTCACCCAGGCTGGAGTGCAGTGGTGTGATCTCAGCTCACTGCCTCCTCCACCTCCCAGGTTCATGTGATTCTCCTGCCTCAGCCTCCTGAATAGCTGGGATTATAAACGTGTGCCACCACGCCTGGCTACTTTTTGTATTTTTAGTAGAGAAAAGGTTTTGCCACATTGGCCAGGCTGATCTTGAACTCCTGGCCTCATGTGATCCACCTGCCTTGGCCTCCCAAAGTGCTGGGATTACAGGAGTGAGCCACTGTGCCCAGCCTCATGAGACTTTTTTAAGGATGTGATTTCTAAAGAGGTTTTAGAGAGAATAGGAGGCACTAGTTAATTGGGGAGAAGGGTGGACCCCAACATACAGAAAGCAGAGACTAAAGCTTTAGTGCATCTGATATCCAGTGTTCTAAACATACTATGACATATATAAATTGATATAAAAGCTTTACTGTCCCTGATATTCAGTTCTAGACATACTATGACATACATAAATTGATATAAAGACCGATCCAACTCTGGCCTACATGCTAAAGTCATATCCAAGAGGACAATATAGTATTCAATGGGGATTATTCCTTTACCTCTTCCTTGGCTCTCTGGAAGCAGGAGTAAAGGTAACAAAAAATGTGCCTCTCCCCTGCATCTCGATCAGCAGAGAGATTTAGCGTTGTAGAAGAAGTCATGTTAATTAAGTGGTTGCCTGGATCTTGAAGTAATAAGCGAGCGAAGAGGGCCTATAAAGAAAAACAAACAAAAATACTAAACTATTGCAAAATTAATCTTAGAACGTTAAGATGTAAAAGGTAATTCTGATACAGGTTATTAGCAAGAATCACAGATTTGAATGTAGAGTCAAGGAGAAAAAAAGGGCCCTGTATCTTTTCACTTAAGAAAATATTAGAAAATTATGGTATATATAAAGTTATCCTAAACTAAGCCTCAAGTGTCTAGTATAGCCCCAGCATAGAGTTGGCATTAAAAGACTATTTGTTGAATGGTGCTGAGATCAGTGATTAAACTTAAATGTGAAATCTACTATTCTGTGTGATTGCTGATCTCATTCAGACTTATATAAAGATACTCTAAATGTGAAGTTAAACTGCAAGGTGTCAACTGTCTTTCCTACCAAACTTTTATTCTTTTAATGTTACTCAGGCACCTGCAAGGTACAACGCACTGTTTTTTTAAAGTGCTGTGGTTTACAAGTTTGTCTCCAACAAAATTCATGTTGAAATTTGATTTCCATGTGGCACTGTTGGAGGTGGGGCTAGCGGGAGGTGTCTGGGTATGGAAGCGGATCCCTCATGAACTGCTTGGTGCTATTCTCAAGGTGGTGAATGAGTTCTTGCTCTCACAAGACTGGATTAATTCTCATAGGAATGGATAAATTCCCTCCAGAGTGGGTTCTTATTAAGCCAGGACACCTCTCAGGTTTTCTCCTCTTTGCATGTGTCCTCATCGTATGTGTCCTTTGCTAACTTCCTCTACCACGCTGTGAGGCAGCACAAAAGCCCTCACCAGCGGCCAGGGACATGCCCTGAAACTTCTCAGCCTGCAGAACTGTGAGCTAAAGAAACCTTTCTTTATAAATTACTGTTTGGGTGTTCTTTTTTTTTTCTTTCTATAGACGGGTCTTTCTTACTCTGTCGCTTAGGCTGGAGTGCAGAGGCTCACTGCAGCCTCTGCCTCTCAGGCTCAAGCAATCCTCCCACCTCAGCCTCCTGAGTAGCTGGGACTTCAGGTACATGCCATCACAGCCAGTTAATT
Source organism: Theropithecus gelada (assembly GCF_003255815.1). NCBI lineage: Eukaryota > Metazoa > Chordata > Mammalia > Primates > Cercopithecidae > Theropithecus > Theropithecus gelada. The sequence continues at coordinate 109,881,982 of NC_037682.1, read as the reverse complement.
CTTTGTATTTTTTGTAGAAACATGGTCTTGTTGTGTTGCCAGGGCTGGTAACTCTTGGCCTGAAGAGATCCTCCCAAAGTGATGGGATTACAGGTGTGAGCCACTGTGCCCAGTCACAGGTATTCTTTTATAGCAACACAAAACAGACTAAGATAGAAAGGATATAAAGAAGAAAAAGTGATGAGCCTTGTCCTTAAGAACTTAAGTTTAATAGGGGAGATAAGACAGGTACATAAGAAAGCTGCAACATGAGATAGGAAGTGACAATTCCCATAAGAGATTCAGAGGCTGATTATTCTAGGTACCCAGAGAAGGAAGTAACACTTTTATTTGGCAAGGCTTTGTAATTTTTTTTTTTTTTTTTGAGATAGTCTTGCTCGGTTGTCCAGGCTGGAGTGCAGTGATGTGATCTCGGCTCATTGCAACCCCCACCTCCTGGGTCTAAACCATTCTCCTGCCTCAGCCTCCCAAGTAGCTGGGACTACAAGCACCCACCACCATGCCCAGCTAATTTTTTGTATTTTTAGTAGAGATGGGGTTTCACTGTGTTAGCCAGGATAGTCTCGATCTCCCAACCTCGTGATCCACCTGCCTCGGCCTCCAAAAGTACTGGGATTACAGGCGTGAGTCAATGTGCCTGTCCAAGGCTTTGTAATTAAGAAGGCATTTTAACTGGTTCTTAGAGGATGGGTAGATTTGGACATGTGGCCATGGTAGATAAAAAGATTCCAAAAGAGGAACACCACAATGTTAGAGATGCACATCCAGGTTAATTGGCCTTCTACTGGCAAAAAAAAAAAAAAAAAAGAGAGAGGGATGGACATATGGACACAAGCATAAGTTGGAGAACAGTGAGCAGAGTTCAGGTGCATAGCTAATTTTTGCTAAGGGTACACATTAGGAACATAAGAATATTACCTGCTCAACGTTGCTCATATCGAGCCAGTCTTGATCTTCTAGCTCTACTGCCATTTCTTCCAAATACACACAACGGCTGGGGATGCCATTCCCGCTTTTCAAGCTGGGATCACCTGGGAAATGGTTTTAATATGATAGGTTAAGGATTATGCTTTTGTCTTATACAGACAACTGATCTTGACAGCATCACTCTTGAATTGCAAATCTGACTCAGGAATACCAGAATGATCCTGATACACAAAGCAACATCTAAAGATTCAAATCGTTTTTTTTCCCTTCTAGTCACAGAGAAAGGGATTTGTTATAAACCTAGCATCATGACATTTAAAGAGTAAATCCCAGACATTAGTACCAACCTTGGGGTTTAACCACAGACAGGGCACAGAGGGCAAACACTCTCTGATGCCTCTGAGGGCTCCCATCTGAAAATTTAGGTTACCTCTGAGAAGAAAATCAGTTTGGCTACCATTCCATGTCCCTTTTAAGGTAGTAAAGGCAAGTAGCTATATAGTGCAGTCAGTATTGAAACGGGAACAACAGATCTGTGTCTAAATACTGTTTTTAGATCATACCAAAAGCTTCACTGAAATATAAAACCTGAGTTTCAGGGAGTGCAGTGAGTAGGTTTGTATCTAACCATTAGCTGTAATCGGCTTCTAAGAGCAAGCCCCTAGCCCAAGTTCAAATAGGAAGGGTAGAATCATGAAGATATTGGCTACAAGTTTGTAACTCACTGTTGTCCAGAGTAATAAGGAAGATCCTTTGGATCATGTGATTGATGTTGAGTTGCTCACATATTTCTTGCTGTGATCGGAAGGAGCGGCTAATCTCAGCCACAGAGTAATCGAATTCATCCAGGCTCTCTGACACGCTATTATCCGAGTCATCTGGGCTAGCTGGGAGTTCATCTGCCAGAAAATGTATACTGTTAAATGTTACACCCCTTTCTTTAAGAGAGAATCAAGCATACTACCAAAAATAATAAATGTAACCAAGAGGATGATAATTTTGGATGTAAAACAAGCTAATCATCTAATTAGTGAACATCTCAAGTCAGGGAAGTTAAGTATAGGGTTTTGAAATTCCTGGCTATAAATCCTACCACATTTTACAAAGCAAAAGTTTTATTTCTATCCATAATTATACTCCACACTGCCAGAAATAGCAATATGTTATCTTCTCTACAGAATCCTAGTGAACAAAGAATTACCTAATAGATCAAAATGCCTTTAATTATTTTAAATGTATGGCTTTTCTCCCTGATTTTAAGAGATCACATTTGTTTTAATAGTTCTTAACTGTACAGAAAAATATAGTAGAGAAAGTCTCCTGAACCAATTCCCTAAAGATACTTAACACTGTTCAAGAATTTTTTTCTATTCTGGTGCTAATATTCATTACTATCTTTTAAATTTTTTTTAAAAATGGGACACTATACATAGCTGTTTTCAGCTTGCCTCTTAATCAGCACCAACGCCTTTCCTTGTTAGGTCATTTAGAGGCCTACCTCATTCTTTTTTTTTTTTTTTTTTTTTTTTGAGACGGAGTCTCGCTCTGTAGCCCAGGCTGGAGTGCAGTGGCTGGATCTCAGCTCACTGCAAGCTCCGCCTCCCGGGTTCACGCCATTCTCCTGCCTCAGCCTCCCGAGTAGCTGGGACTACAGGCGCCCGCCACCTCGCCCGGCTAGTTTTTTGTATTTCTTAATAGAGACGGGGTTTCACTGTGTTAGCCAGGATGGTCTCGATCTCCTGACCTCGTGATCCGCCCGTCTCGGCCTCCCAAAGTGCTGGGATTACAGGCTTGAGCCACCGCGCCCGGCCCCTCATTCTTTTTAATGGCTGTATTGTATCACATCTCTTGCATGCCCTGTGATTTAAGTAGCTACTTTCCAACTGATGAACAATAGGGTTGTTTCTAATATTTCATGATTTTAAATACTGCACTGAATACAACTTAACTCTTTTTGTTTACTTGTATGAGTATTTCTACAGGATAAATTCACAGTAGCAGAACTGCTAGATCAAAGAGCTCGAACATTTAAAAAGTTAACATTTACTGCCAGGCACGGTGGCTCACGCCTATAATCCCAGCACTTTGGGAGGCCAAGGTGGGCGGATCACGAGGTCAGGAGATTGAGACCATCCTGGCTAACATGGTGAAACCCTATCTCTACTAAAAAATACAAAAAATTAGCCAGGTATGGTGGCACACACCTGTAGTCCCAGCTACTTGGGAGGCTGAGGCAGCAGAATCACTTAAACCCGGGAGGCAGAGGTTGCAGTGAGCCGAGATTGTGCCACTGCCCTCCAGCCTGGGTGACAGAGCGAGACTTCATCTCAAAAAAAAAAAAAAAAGTTAACATTTACTACCAAGTTACCCTCAAACTGTTCTGATTTGCATGCAAACCCAACAGTATATGAGAGTGCCTGTTTGAATCGTCACACATTTTATAGGTAAAAAAACTATTTAATGGTTGTTTTAGTTGGCATTTCTCTAATGATTGATGATAATAAATTATTTATTTATTTATTTATTTATTTATTTATTTTTTGAGACAGAGTCTCGCTCTGCCGCCCAGGCTGGAGTGCAGTGGCCGGATCTCAGCTCACTGCAAGCTCCGCCTCCCGGGTTCCGGCCATTCTCCTGCCTCAGCCTCCCGAGTAGCTGGGACTACAGGCGCCCGCCACCTCGCCCGGCTAGTTTTTTGTATTTTTAAAGTAGAGACGGGGTTTCACCGTGTCAGCCAGGATGGTCTCGATCTCCTGACCTCGTGATCCGCCCGTCTCGGCCTCCCAAAGTGCTGGGATTACAGGCTTGAGCCACCGCGCCCGGCCGATAATAAATTTTTTAATCATTTGGTTATAAGTTGTCTGTCACATCTTTTGTACCTTTTTTTTCCTTCTTGTTCCTCTTTTCTTATTGATGAAATTCCTTCTATTTTTATTTTTATTTTTTAAAAAAAATTTCTGTCCTCAAAATCTGCTCCCATCCTTTGATTTTTTTTTTTTTTTTTTTTTTTGAGATGGAGTCTCACTCTGTCGCCCAGGCTGGAGTGCAGTGGTGTGATCTTGACTCACTGCAACCTCCGCCTCCCAGGTTCAAGCGATTCTCCTGCCTCAGCCAAGTAGTTGGGTCTACAGGCGCCCACCACCACACCTGGCTAATTTTAGTAATTTTAGCAGAGATGGGGTTTTACCATGTTGGCCAGCCTGATCTCAAACTCCTGACCTCAGGCGATCCGCCCACCTCGGCCTCCCAAAACGCTGGGATTATAGGCGCCTGCCATCACGCCCGGCTAATTTTTATCTTTAGTAGAGATGGGGTTTTGTCATGTTGGCCAGGCTGGTCTCGAACTCCTGACCTCCAGTGATCTGCCCACCTAGGCCTCACAAAGAGCTGGGATTACAGGCGCGAGCCACTGTGCCCGGCCCCATCATTCATGTTGAATGACTACATAAAAGTAATGTGATTCACTATATGCCACATATGAGTCTGTATCTACTTTTCTCTATTGACAGAATGGTTACTCTGAAAGTCCAGGTAAAACTCTCTAAGTAAGAGTTGTTTCAGTGTGGTGAGTATAAGCTCAATATAGGAAGCCAAAGGTTTTGGCAAAGTACTAATTGCTAGTGGAAACAGGTTGGCTCTGGTGGCATGATAAACTCAGTGTAAACAAACTAAGATGAAGAGGTGCCAAAATAGTAACAGAAGGGCATGTGCCTGCAATGCTTCCAACTCTAGCCAGATTTATGTCTGTTTATAGCCAGAAGGACAAGCGTTCTGTTGCTCAGCTGCTATACTGTTGAGTTCTTCTCTGACCTCCAATGGTGACAGAAGCTAAGAATCTGTTTGGCAAAATTTCCCTCAGCCACATACTCATAAATCATACTTTCTCATTCCTTATTTTTCCTATTTTTCACTCTGCTTTCTCCCCTACAGTCTTCTAAACCAGTTTCCCATTCTGGGCCTGTATCATAGAATTCTGGGAGAGATTTCAGAGACTGAAAATATCATGTTAAAAAAAAATCAACATTGACTTTGTTTTTCCCTTGCATCAATCACTCATCTGTCTTGCTTTTACCTCTTTTTTCTTCAGCCCTTTCTGAAAGGCCAAAAGTCAGCTATGCACCTGAATGTTTTTTTAAAAAAATAAACAAAGGGAAAATGCAAACACTTCTCCTTCTCTCAAAAGAAAAACACTATTATTCTTTTCAGAGAGAGAAGGGGAGCAATTTCTGGTTTGAAAGATTGTGAATATCTCCAGAAGACTAACATATTTGAGAAAAATCCTAATTCTTCTAGTGTATATGCTCCTTATAGGAGGAAGCTGGACTTGATTTTAAATTTGGTCCCAGAAAGAAAACCATTTTTTCTGATTAGTGAGATGTTATTCTGATTTTTTTCACAGTAAGGCTAAGGATCAGATTTTTTTTAAAAGTCTGTCCTAACAGGACTAAGCTACAAACGATGCCACTCACTGGAATAGAAGAAGCACTTTGCTTGGGAGGGCCTTTGAAGTGCTGAGCTTAAGAACAAGTCTCATTTGCCTACAGGTCAAAAAAGCTTTTATAGTTCTTCCTTTTACATCTACTTTCTATAGCTGCACATGACTTGCTTTCTACACCTACACTTACCACCTCAGTGTCCTATGTTAAAAACATTTATTTAAATAGCTTTTACTAGGTGATTTTTTTTTTCTTTTAAAGAAAACAGCCTAACAGCTTTGGGATCACAACTGGCATCTGTTACTATGGAACCACCTGTTATCTGGTCTCTTTTTGCACAGTGGAGAGGACAGGGGAGGGGAGGGACTCAAAACAAAACCAACAACAAAAACGAACAAACAAAAAACCCCAATTTCTGCTCTAAACAAACAAACAAAAACAAACTTTTGTCCCAAACTTAAATTCCAATTGCAATTAAGGACTCAAAGAAACGTAATTTGGGAAGACCCCATTCTAGGTCACCTTATCTCCTGCTATTGGCTCCTCTACTTACCAGATTGTTGCTTCAGCTGCTCTTTTTGGATTGCCGCAAACTGTTTGGCATCAGCCAGGGAGCCAAAAAGAGCAGCAAAGGGGTTACTTGAGATGTTGTTGTTATTCTCCTGGTCTGTCATTTCACTTTAAGGTATCCTCCATCCAGACCTAGGGGGAGGGGCTGTTCAAAGGACAGGTATGAGACACAAGAGGGCAGATAACACAATAGCTGTAATATACCCGTGGTTGTTTCTTTTCCCATTTCTCAAATACAACACATTTAAAAAGACTTTGGGTTAAGATTTTCCAATTCCTGTCCCCAAACTCAAGATGTTTTTGGCAAAATGGTTACAAACCTACCAGCTGGACTCGCTGGCTTGATTTGGGGATAGCTAAAACTAAAAAGTCTAAAACATGTTCAGCTGGAATGCATTTATCTGTTGATATGCTTTCATTTGCTATACCTTTAAGAAAATAGGTTAGTGGAAAGAATTATTGAAGTCAAAGAGAGAACTCACCTATTAATTGTAATAACAATGTGGCACTGAAAAATAATAAGACAAGAATTATGGGTTTCCAAAGAATTATTAAGCTGGCAGTCTAGTTCTCATTCACTGGGGTGAGGACAAGGCACTTCTACGACTTGGGGCTGGGGCTGAAAATTCCTCAGCTACATATAAATTAAGTAAAAGCCATGTCTTAGATTTGGACTCTGGCAATCAGGTCTGGAAGCAGTTTAGCTGTATGTTGTGGGTTTTTAACATAGATTAAGCAATCTATTTATTTCTAGGCTTAAAAATACTGATATTTCTTCCATTAAAAATTAAATGGTCTTTGCTTCATGCTATATCTAACCTTCACTGTTTACCTGATTTCTTAAAATAATACTGAAGAAACACAAATTTCAACAGTCAGGTCTACTGTGTAATATGAAATATATATACCTCAAAGGTGTTTAGTAGAGCTGACTGAGCCTGCATTCACACTCTTCTGATTACATTTCCTCATTCGAGACCAAGGGAACTCAGTGGCACAAAAGAATAAGCAGCGCTCCCTGAAAGGCTTTCTCCCCTTTCTGAAATTTTAAAGCCATGACATAGAAATATTAAATACAACTCTGAAAAGGGTGGGAAGAGACAAAGGGTATGAATGTTCTGCTCACAAGGATCTTGAACTGCTACAAGGACAGAGACCTTAGAAATAGCGGGGGTAGGGGTATAAAGGAAGAAAAAAAGAACATTTGATCTACCTTTAGTTTATTGAGGCAAGACTCCTCACAGGATCATATTAACAAAAGTTAATGTGGGCCAGGTGCAGTGGCTCATGCCTGCAATCCCAGTACCTTGGGAGGCTGAGGCAGGTGGATCACCTGAGGTCAGGAGTTCAAGACCAGCCTGGCCAACATGGTGAAACCCCATCTCTACTAAAACACGAAAATTAGCCGGGTGTGGTGGCTGGCAGGTGCCTGTAATCCCAGCTACTTGGGAGGTGGGAGGCTGAGGCAGGAGAATTGCTTGAACTCAGGAGGCAGAGATTGCAGAGAGCCGAGATCACACCACTGCACTTCAACCTGGGTGACAGAGCGAGGCTTCGTCTCAAAAAAAAAAACAAAAAACCAAAAAAAACCCCCAAAACTAATGTGGTCAAAAAAGTTACCCTTATTTACCAGAAAAAGAGATGATTTATAACATTTCTTGACAATTCTGAGGCATCTTCAGCACCTGCTTCATGCTCCTCTGCCATTTTTTCTACACAAGAGCTAACGGCTAATTAGCTGTAATGACTTAGGCAGTCTAGTCTCCTCTCAGTGCAGCTCAAAGCTTTACTTCAAGGAATTTAACCGTTATTTGGATTTTTAGTAGAGATGGCGTATCACCATGTTGGCCAGGCTGGTCTTGAACTCCTGACCTCAAGTGATCCTCCCACCTTGGCCTCCCAAAGTGCTGGGATTATAGGCATGAGTCACTGCACTTAGCCTTCTGTATTTTATTTTTTGCTATGTATATTTTATTTATTTATTTATTTGAGACGGAGTCTCGCTCTGTCGCCCAGGCTGGAGTGCAGTGGCCGGACCTCAGCTCGCTGCAAGCTCCGCCTCCCGGGTTTACGCCATTCTCCTGCCTCAGCCTCCCGAGCAGCTGGGACTACAGGCGCCCGCCACCTCGCCTGGCTAATTTTTTGTATTTTTTAGTAGAGACAGGGTTTCACCATGTTAGCCAGGATGGTCTTGATCTCCTGACCTCGTGATCCACCCATCTCGGCCTCCCAAAGTGCTGGGATTACAGGCGTGAGCCACCGTGCCCAGCCTGCTATGTATATTTTAGTCAAGCTTAATAATGTAAAAAGGGAAAGATACCATATTTAGTATTGAAATTAATGAGGGGGCTTTTCCCCATGTAATTACTGCATAGGTTTAATTATTTCCTCTAGTAAATGTAAAACCACCAAGAATTGTCTTATTGTTAGCTGACCACCCTTCTACTTCCATCCTAAAATACCTCAAATTCCAGAGGTATTTTTAAAAAGTATACTGAGCTTTTGTTATTTTTCTCTCTAAAACATCACATTCATTTTTTCCTTTGGGTATCCACTCCACTCAATCCAGAAGAGGTTGACCAGTTCAGAAGGGGTTGACTTCACCCACTAGCCCCAGGAATGAACATACAAGTCTGGCTGGGCTAAAAAGAATACAGCATTTTCCGGCCAAAGCAATTGATCCAGGAGTGGGCAAAAGACACTATGGAGGCCTAACAGAGTCAATGAATACCAGCTTCACGACTTCAGTTGAACCTACAGAAAAGTGAGTTTTTTCCTGCTTGAGTTGCTAGGCCGGTAAGTTAGAGTTGCCATCTTTACACCATTTAGAAAAGGCCTAGCCTAAAACTAAGGCAACATACACTAGAAAATAGAATTGAGAGATGGAAAGAGAAGTCTGGACTTTTCAGTTATAAAAACCAATAAAATTTACCTAAGTGCCTAAACCAGTTTGATGTTTTTTAAAACACAACTGAAAAGTGGCCAGATTATTACAAAGGACATGCATCACCTGCAACACATAAGCAGAAAGAAAGCTGAAAGCCAGGAATACAGCACATATGACAGAGAAGCTCTTAAGACTATCAAGAAGGCCGGGCACAGTGGCTCATGCCTATAATCCCAGCACTTTGGGAGGCCAAGGCGGGCAGATCATGAGGTTAGGAGTTCGAGACCAGCCTGACCAACATGGTGAAACCCCATCTCTACTAAAAACACAAAAAAATGTAGCCAGGTGTGGTGGCGTGCACCTGTAATCCCAGCTACTCAGGAGGCTGAGGCAGGAGAATGGCTTGAACCTGGGAGGCAGAGGTCGCAGTGAGCCAAGATCATGCCACTGCACTCCAGCCTAGGCAACAGAGGGAAACTGTCTCAAAAAAAAAAAAAAAAAAAAAAAAAAGACTACCAAGATAAACAAGAAGAATTTATCACCATAAATTGCATTACTTCCTTCTTTCTCCATACTATACTGTTGCACTGTATAAAGAAGCTAGCTTTCTACATTTTACCTCTACTTTTACTAGGAGTTTAAACTTTCTGCATTGCTAGGCTGTAAGCTCTTCTGATTACATGTTCATATCTGATTATTCTCTCTTCTGTGTCTAGCATTATACATCACAATCACACAATCCTAAATAAGTAGTTATTGAATGGCTTCAATCTTACACGTAGTTCTTTCTGAACTCCTTGTAATCAACAGCATCACCGTGACCATGATCCTACTTCAAGGTAAGGGCTTTACTACTTGTCTTAGGTTGCAGTGGAAGGTCAAGCTACCAGGCTAGACGCTGGTTCTTTGGTATCTTGGCATGTGTAGAATGGTGGATGGAAATAAGTCTCTGTTGTCATCTCTACTATCTGTGAAAAACAAAAAGGTTCTCACCTACCTTTCACTAAGCTCATCTTTTTCACAGGTACGTCAAATCTGTGTACAAACTTTAGATTTGTTCAATGCACTTACCAAAGTAAATAAGAGTACCTAGATAATCACCCACTCTAAAGGTCTGATAAAATGAAACCTAAATATTTTGTTTAATATTCAATAATGTCACTCGGGATTTATAATCTCCTATTTTCAGGGCCGGGTGCAATATGTCATGCCTGTAATTCCAGCACTTTGGGAGGCCAAGGTGGACAGATTACTTGAAGTCAGAAGTTTGAGACCAGCCTGGCCAATGTGGTGAAACCCTACTAAAAGTGATTACAGGCGCACACCACCATGCCTTAGCCAGGCTGTAATCCCAGTTACTTGGGAGGCTGAGGCAGGAGAATCACTTTAAACTGGGAGATGGAGGTTGCCATGAGCTGAGATCATGCCACTGCACTCCAGGGCAGAGCCTGGGCGACACAGTCAGACTCTGTCCTCACCCACACAAAAAAAAAATATATATATATATATACACACACATATATATGTGTATATGTGTGTGTATATATATACACGTGTGTGTGTGCATATATACACACATATATATGTATGCATATTTTTTCCTATTTTCAACACCATACAGAGATACAACACTATCCTGTTGTCAGACACTTTGGGATGGTACAACTACCAATCCTTAGAAGCTTTTGGATTTGATTCTTTTAAAATATGTCCTCCTTGAAAACAAGTTTCACTCTGATATACCTGCTGCAAAGATCTATATCTATAATAGCTGTCCTACAAAATTCTGTCACCTCCTCCGAATTATTCAAGCTTTGTTTATGAATAGTACCACTAATCCTTTAAGACCATTGTCAGCTCTCATGAACACACAACTGTGTTAACATCAGACTTGTTTTTTTTTTTTTTTTTTTTTTGAGATGGAGTCTTGCTCTGTCGCCCAGGCTGGAGTGCAGTGGCACAATCTCGGCTCACTGCAAGCTCCGCCTCCCGGGTTCACGCCATTCTCCTGCCTCAGCCTCCCGAGTAGCTGGGACTACAGGCGCCCGCCACCACGCCCGGCTAATGTTTTGTATTTTTAGTAGACACGGGGTTTCACCGTGTTAGCCAGGATGGTCTCGATCTCCTGACCTCGTGATCCGCCCGCCTTGGCCTCCCAAAGTGCTGGGATTACAGGCATGAGCCACCGCGCCCGGCCGGTATTGTTTTTAAACAGAAATATCTGGAACACTTTGTAAAACTGGGATTGTCAAAATCAAGCTCTATCAAATCATATCCTCCCATAAGGTCTGTGCCCTGGTAAATAATACATATATCATTTTAAAATAGAAATTAAAATATCAATTTAAAATATAAATTAAAAAACAATTTTCGTTGTTGCATGTTTCACCTAACACTATCAGGCCAGACGAATGTGGCAACAAAATTCCATCAACACATCTATCTGCAACCTAGAAGGATGTCAAGTCAAAAAGCAGACAGCAGTCCTTCTTGGATCCCATTTTATCGCAGGTGGGCTTCCACGTGACGCCAAAACAGTAAATGACAGCGAGACTAAACACATGCTTGCTCTCAGGGCATACAACTGAACCTAAAGGGAAGGCTCATCAAATATAAGGTCATGAGCCATGGTCACTCAATTTTAGAAGTGTCTTCCAAACCCAAGGAAACATGAAGCAGAGTGACCCAAGAGTTTTCTGAGGTGAACTCATCACCTGCCTTAAGAAATGTCAACACCCTGACGTATACATTCAACTGGTTTGCTTACGACTCGCGATTAATCTTATCTTCTTGGCATCTGCCTATTTGTTATCTATTCTTCATATTTGATCCTTCCATGTTCCATAAGGGATTCGCAGGAAGGAGGGAGATCCACCCGCCTGGGGCACGTTCTAGAGAAAGTAAGTCAAAGATAATGCAATGATAGCGCTCCGGCCTGTCCAGGAGGGGCTTGGCAAAGATGGGGACAGAAATGTACAGAGAGACATCAGAAGCTGGGGCACTGTAAGGGGTTCCAAATCAGACAGGGTCGAAGTTCAAGAAAGAGAAGGTGCCTGGTTAGGAAAGCACAGGAGAAGGAATTTGGAGAAGATAAGAGTGAACAGGCATTAAGTGGCATTGGACTAGCAGAAAATATCACAATGCAAAGTCAATGACCCCGTCCCCTGAAGCTATTGCCTGTCTTACCAGAGCCTGAAGGGCCAGCAGCGACGACACGACAGAATCTCAGCCGCCGAAAGGTTCCCACTTCCGACTCAGCACATCAACCGGAAGTTACGTCATCAACAAGCGCCGGGGTTTGTGGAAGTTCATTCCGCGCCGGAAGCACCGTGTGCAGGCTCACCCGGGGGACTGGCGCGCAAATCCGGCTACAGCGCATGCGCTCGCTGTATAGCTGCGGACTGGAGGCGGGGCGGAAGTGGCAGGAAGTGGCCTGGGGTCGGATTGTGGGGGCGGGAGTGGGTCCACCTGGCAGTGCACTTTGGAGTGTGGAATATGAGGCTGGGTTTTTTAAATCAGCGTACCGAGGGCAGATAAAACTGTGATCCCTGGCTCTGCTCGCAACCTCTGTTGGGGGTCTGCTCTCTTATTTTCCCACCAGTCCTATACCTTTTTGAAGCAGCTTCTGTTACTCTCTATTATTCAAAGGGATGACACTAATAGCAATAACAACTAAAAGTTTGTTATTGTGCTGTCTTCGGAGCAGTCTTTGGAGTGTGCTATCTTTGATTGGATTTCAGTTTTCTTCTCTGTGAAGTGGAGACGGTATACATCCTACAAGGTTGTTTTTGAGATACACATAAATGGCCGGGCACAGTGGCTCACGCCTGTAATCCCAGCACTTTGGGAGGCCGAGACGGGCGGATCACGAGGGCAAGAGATCAGGATACACATAAATAATAAAGGAAATAATTTTCAAGAGTTAAAAGCACTGTGCAAGTGAAAATTCACAGAATGAGAGAAAATAGTTGCAACTCATATATCTGATAAAGGATTAATATCTAAAATATATAAAGAACTACAAGAACAAAAAAACCCCAAACAGTTCAGTTCAAAAAAGGGCAAAGGACTTGAATAGACATTTCTTCAAAGAAGATACATTCCAAGAGAATAACTATCCACTTGGTATCTGTGGGGGATTTGTTTCAGGACCCCCTGGGTACCAAAATCCATGGATACTCAAGTTCCTTATACAAAATGATGCAGTATTTGCATATAAACTATGCACATCCTCCTGTGTCATCCTAGAGATGACTAAGTCATCTCTAGATCACTTATAATACCTAATACAATGTAAATCTAAATAGTGTTGTATTGTTTAGGGAATAATGGCAAAAAGTCTGTACATGTTCAGTACAGATGAAATTTGTTTTGGAATATTTCCAATTCATGGTTGGTTGAATCCATAGATGGAGTCCACATATATGGAAGGCCAACTGTACAAATTGTGGATAAGCATATGAAAGAGTGCTCAACATCGCTCGTCTTTAGGGAAATGAGAATAAAACGTAATACCTACTAGGATGGCTATTATATATAAAAAAAGGAAAGTAATTGTTGGCAGATGTGGAGAAATGGAAACCCTATGCATTGCTCATGGCAACGTTAAATAGTCCAGACTTTTTGGAAAAACAGTTTGATGATTCCTCAAAAAGTTAAACATAGTATAACCATGTGATCAAGCAATTCCGCTTTGACATAGATGTTCAAAATAACTGAAAGCAGGAACTTAGATACTTGTATACCTATGTTTACAGTAGCATTATTCATAATAACCAAAAGGTGGAAACAACCCAGAATGTCCATCAACAGACGAATGCATAAACAAAATATGGTATATAGCTACAGATGACTTATTCAGCCTTGAAAAAGAATGAAGTTCTGATACATGCTGAAACACTGATGAACCTTGAAAACGTTATGCTAAGTGAAATGGGCCAGACAGAAAGGACTAAATACTGTTTGATTCAATTTATATGTGGTACCCAGAATAGGCACGTTCCTTGAGAGAGAAAGTATAATAGAGGTCACCAGGGATTGGAGTGAGAGGGGAATGTGAGTTATTTTCTAATGGGTACCAAGTTTCTGTTTAGGATGATGAAAAAGTTCTGAAATGGGTAGTGATGATGGCTACGCATTGTGGATATATTTAATACCATTGAATGGTACATTTAAAAATAGTTAAAATGGGGTTGGGTGCAGTGGCTCATGCCTGTAATTCCAGCACTGTAGGAAGCCGAGGTGGGCAGATCACTTGAAGTCAGGAGTTCGAGACCAGCCTGGCCAACATAGTGAAACCCTGTCTCTACTAAAAATACAAAAATTAGCTGAGTGTGTTGATGTGCGCCTGTAATCTCAGCTACTTGGGAGGCTGAGGCAGGAGAATCACTTGAACTCGGGAGGCAGAGGTTGCAGTGAGCCGAGATTGTGCCACTGCACTAGAGTGCCTGGATGACAGAGTGAGACTCTGTCTCAAAAAAAAAAAAAAAAAAAAAAAAAAAGAAAGATTAAAATGGTAAATTTTAGGTTATATATGTTTTACCACACACACACACAAAAAGCCCTGGGCAATCTTAATGTGCCTACCACTGTTACAGTTCCTAAAGATACCGTAGTGAAAAAATATAAGTCTTTTCCTTCTTGGAGCTTATAATCTGGTAAGTTGGGTTGTAACAGCATTTAAAATTAATGGTCACAAGATGAATCATTCAATAATAGTTTTGGAATAACTGGGTAACTATCTGTATTTAAAGTTGGTTACTACATTAGATCTGACGCTAACATCAATTCAAGATGGGTCAAAGATGTAAATGCATAAAATAAAACCATAAAAATACTAGAGGAATTCATGGGGGAACTTTTAAAAAAGGATAATTTTAAAATGGAGGAAGACTTTCTAAATATGAAACATAACCTAGAGGTCATAAGAGACCAGTGAATTCTACTACATGCAAATATTTATAAAGTGTGCATGAAAAACTAACCATAAGCAAAGTTAAAAAACACATAAAGTTGGAAAAGGACTTGCAACTAATATCACAAAAGACCTAGTTTCCCAAATATGTAACGGGTTAGTGTAAGTCAGTAAGAAAAAGACCAAAGATGTGAACTTACATATCATGAGAAGGAAAAACAAATGGTTTACTCCAGTTTTTTTTTTGAGATGGGGTTTCACTCTTGTTGCCCAAGCTAGAGTGCAAATGGTGCAATCTTGGCTCACTGCAGCCTCCACCTCCCAGGTTCAAACAATTCTCCTGCCTCAGCCTCCTGAGTAGCTGGGATTACAGGTACCCACCACCACACCCAGCTTATTTTTTGTATTTTTAGTAGAGACAGGGTTTCGCCATGTTGGCTAGGCTGGTCTCGAACTACTGGCCTCAGGTGATCCGCCCGCCTTGGCCTCCCAAAGTGCTGGGATTACAGGTGTGAGCCACCACACCCAGCCTCCAATTTTTAATAAGAAAAATGTAAACTAAAATTATAGTGAGAGGCCATTCAGGTTGGCATGATTCAAAAGGTTAATAATACACTGTTGGAACATGTGTGGAATAACAGGCACTTTTGTTTATTGTTATTGGTAGTATATATTGGTACAACCTGGCTGGGTACAGTAGCTCACACCTGTAATCCCAGCACTTTGGGAGGATGAGGTGGGAGGATCACTTGACCCCAAGAGTTTGAGATTGGCTTGAGCAACATAGTGAGACCCTGTCTCTATATAAAAAAAAAATTAAACAATTAGCTGGATATAGTGGCACACGCCTGAAATCTCAGCTACTCAGGAGGCTGAAGTAGGAGAATTGCTTGAGCCTGGGCAGTCGAGGCTGCAGTGAGCCAATGTCATGCCACTGCACTCCAGCCTGAGCAACAGAGCAAGACCCTGTCATACCTGTGTGTGTATATATATACACACACACACTTGTGTCATATATATATACTTGTGTGTATGTGTGTTGTGTTTACAACTGCTATAAAGTGAAATTTGGCAATAGATAATAAAATTAAAAATGCAAATACAAGTGTCCAAAAATTCAATTTATTTGTATTGGTTACAAATAGACTTATGTGTGTTCAAAATGACATTTATTGTTAGAGCTAAAACTGTAAAACTGTAAAAAGTATAAAAAGAAGACAGGAGAAAATATTTGTAACTGTGGGTTTGGTAAAGATTTATTAGACATGATACCAAAAGCACAATATATAGAAGAAAAAAATCGATAAAATGTACTTCAAAATTCAAACCTTTTGCTCTTCAAAAGACACCATTAAGAAAAACAAACCATAGATTGGTAGAAAATATTTCCAAATCATATATCTGATAAAGGACTTATATCAAAAATATATGCAAAAAAAGAAGACAAATAAGCCAACTTAAAAATGGGCAAAAGATTTGAATAGACATTTCACTAAAAATATATGAATGGTTAATAAACACATGAAAGAATACTCAGCATGGTTAGTCTCTAGGGAAATGCAAATTAAGACCATAATAAAATACCATATTAAACCCATAGACTAGCTGTATTAAAATACAGTTACAGGCCTGGCCCGGTGGCTCACGCCTGTAATCCCAGCACTTTGGGAGGCCGAGGGAGGCAGATCATTTGAGGTCAGGAATTCGAGACCAGCCTGGCCAACATGGTGAAACCCTGTCTCTACTAAATACACAAAAAAATGAGCCGGGCATGGTGGCACGTGCCTGTAGTCTCAGCTACTGGGGAGGCTGAGGCAAGAGAATTGCTTGAACCTGGGAGGTGGAGGTTGCAGTGAGCTGAGATTGCACCACTGCACTCCAGCCTGGGCCACAGAGCAAGACTCCATCTCAAAAAAAAAAAAAAAAAAAAAGAAAAGAAAATGTCCTAAAGCCGGATTATGGTAATGGTTGTACAATTACTTAAATTTACTAAAACTTTATGAGAACAGGTGAAATCACTTAAGACGGGTGGATTTAATGGCATGTAAATTATGCTTCAACGCAATTATTTTTAAAAATGATATTTCACAAGGTTAGTCATTGCAGAATTGTTGTAAGAGCAAAAGATTGGAACCAACTTAAATATCCATTGATAGATAATGGGTTAAATAAATCATAGTCTATTTGTACAATATGGCTGTATTAAAAAGCAGTTCTTCATATAATGGTATGCAATAATCTCACAAGATGTATAATTTGATATCATTTGTCTAAAAGATAGGGGAAGGGAGGACAGTAGGTATTTGAGAATGTGCTCATATATGCCTAGAATACCTCCAGAGAGATATATAAGGAGCTAGTTTTAAGATTGGGCGTGGTGGCTCACACCTGTAATCCCAGCACTTAGGGAGGCCGAGGCGGGCGGATCACTTGAGGTCAGGAATTCCAGACCAGCCTGGCCAATAGAGCGAAACCCTGGCTCCACTAAAAATTCAAAAATTAGCCGGGTGTGGTGGTGGCGCCTGTAATCCCAGCTGCCCGGGAGACTGAGGCGGGAGAATCGCTTGAACCCAGGAGGCAGAGGTTGCAGTGAGCCCAGATGGTGCCACTGCACTTCAGTCTGGGCGACAGAGCAAGACTGTCTCAAAAAAAAAAAAAAAAAAAAAAAGAGAAACAGTATGTCTCTGAAGAGGGCAACTAGGTCGCAGGGGATGGTGGTGGAGGGAGATCTTTCACTGAATATTTGAGCCATGTGAATTATGGTCTATACAAAAATGAAATAAAAATCACAACACAAAAAATTATATCAAATCGTGGGGGTTATTTGATCTTTTCATTTTTCTTTTACAATTTTCTCCAATAGGTGGCACTTCTGAAACACCATACTTGTTTTTATTTTTATTTTATTTGAGAAAACCCCAAATGTGCTCTGATGGCCTTTCTTCTCCATTTGTCACCTCTGGGAACCTTGAGTCTAGATTTAGGGCTGAAAGTCTCTCTGCTAGGAGCTTTCCAAAATGCATTGCTTTGATTCTGGGAACTGAATAGAAGGAGAACACCTGGATTAAAAAAAGAAAAATTGCAATTGGTTCAAAAAAACCAAATAATGCTTTCAACCCTGTCTTCCTGATAGAAACCTCAGATAGATTAATTGAATTGTAACTTCTGACAGATTGACTTGTTGATTGGAAGGTTAATATAGGTTAGTGGTTCTTAACCAGGGGTGATTTTGCCCTGAAGGTGATGTTTGGACACATTTGGTAACGTCTGGACACATTTTTGATTGTCACACTGGACAATCTACCAGCATCTGGTGGAGACAGGCCAGGGATGCTTCCATAACTCCTACAATGCACAGGTTAGCCCCTCATCACAAATAATTATTAGCCCAAAATGTTAATGGTATAGATAATGAGAAATTTTAATGTAGGTTAAGATTAATATTCAGCATCTCTATGGCTTGAGGCCCTGCTCCGACAGGATTTACAGATACTTAAAATTCATATTTTCCTAGGCCAAGACAATCAGTATGGCCCCAGAATTTTTAGAAAAGAGTACCCCAAACCACCTCCCAATCCCTGATCCCCAGAGTCTGATCCTTATAGCCACTTAGGGAAGGGAGCTAGACTTAGAAGCAATTGGGAGGGCAGTTGATGCAAGGGTCCTTTATTAGAACTGGCATTGAAGAACCCACCTACTCTGAATCCTGAGTTCAATTCCTCCTCAACTGGTTTCCTTGAAGGTGACTGTACTGGTCATCTTCTCGATCCTTGAGGGGCTGGAAAGGACAGCACAGTCATAAGGTCATTTTTTCCATCCTCTATTAATTAATTTGATGCATGTTTATTGAATGCTTTTTATATGTGAGAGTTTGGAGTGGGTAGTACTTCATGGTCCTGAGGATGGAAAGAGGAAAAGGAGATGGAGGCTCTGTCTTTTTTCTTTTCTTTTCTTTTTCTTTTTCTGTTTTTTTTGAGATGGAGTCTTGCTCTGTTGCCCATGCTGGAGTGCAGTGGTGCAACCACAGCTCACTGCAACCTCGACCTCCTGGGTTCAAGTGGTCCTCCTGCCTCAGCCTCCTGAGTAGCTGGGACTACAAGTGTGCACCACCACGCCCAGTTAATTTTTTTTTTGTTTTTAGTAGAGACAGAGTTTCGTCAGGTTGGTCAGGCTTGTGTCGAATTCCTGACCTCAGGTGATTCGCCTGTTTTGGCTTCCCAAAGTACTGGGATTACAGGCGTGAGCCATGGCCTGTCTATAGTGAGTGCCCGGCCTGTCAAGAGTTTCTTTGTGTGTCCCTCTCAGTGTGTTCTTCAACTGGTGCTCACTAGATCCTGACCTCAGTCTCTGTCAATCCTTCTCTTTAGTTCATCTATTCTACCCAAAGTGATCTCATCATCTGGTATGCTGTTAGCAGTTTCTTACCTGTATAGGATCTTCCAAATAACATGCCCCTCAATCCCAAAGATTGACCCCCTCTAATTACAGCAATATCTCTTTTATTCTTCATCCCCTTACCTGGTAGAGCTGGTCATTGGGCAACAGAGTCTGCTTGTCTGAAGCTGCACAAAAAAGAAACAGAATCCACACAGGTAGAATGCATAATAAATTGGGTTATATTCACAAAATAGAATACTGAATAACAGTAAGAGTTTTATATACACACAAGAGTATGGATACACACAAGAGCACATAATCATGTTGTTGAGTGAAAGAAGCTACTCACAAGAATACTTAGTATATGAGTCCACTTACATAAAGAACAAAAACAAGCAAAGTTAATCCTTGTTGTTAGAAGTCAGGACAATGCTCACTCTTGAGGATGGGTAGTGGCTGGAAGTGACCACAAGAGGGCTTCCATGGCATTGGTAATATTGTCTTTCTTAAATTATGTGCTGACTGCATGGGTGTGTTTGCTCTGTGAATTTTTTTTTTTTTTTTGAGCTGTATGCTTGTGATTCACTTTTCTGTACGTAAGGATTTACTTAAAATAGTTTTTTTTTTTTGTTTTTTTTTGTTTTTTTTTTGAGACGGAGTCTTGCTCTGTCACCCAGGCTGGAGTGCAGTGGCACGATCTCGGCTCACTGCAAGCTCCGCCTCCCGGGTTCACGCCATTATCCTGCCTCAGCCTCTGGAGTAGCTGGGACTACAGGCACCCACCACCATGCCCAGCTAATTTTTTGTATTTTTAGTAGAGATGGGGTTTCACCATGTTAGCCAGGATGGTCTCCATCTCCTAACCTCATGATCTGCCCACCTCGGCCTCCCAAAGTGTTGGGATTACAGGCATGAGCCACTGTGCCCAGCCGGTTTTTTTTTTTTTTTTAACACAGAGGATAAATCAGAGGGAGTCGTATCTTGAGACAGGTGAACATGCTGTGATAACACCAAGTATCCTTTTCTCCTGTCTCAAAGAAATACAGCCTCACCCAACTATGCACATTAGCAAGAGGCACCAACTCAGTCTCTTCTATTGGGTACGTAATGGTAGGAGGAAAGCTGAGGGTCTCAGGTGGTCCCATCTCTCATCTGAGAGCGTTCTTTTTTTTTTTTTTGTTTGAGACGGAGTCTTGCTCTGTCGCCCAGGTTGGAGTGCAGTGGCCAGATCTCAGCTCACTGGAAGCTCCGCCTCCCTGGTTTATGCCATTCTCCTGCCTCAGCCTCCCAAGTAGCTGGGACTACAGGCGCCCACCACCACGCCCGGCTAGTTTTTTGTATTTTTTTAGTAGAGACGGGGTTTCACCACATTAGCCAGGATGGTCTCGATCTCCTGACCTCGTGATCCGCCCGTCTCGGCCTCCCAAAGTGCTGGGATTACAGGCTTGAGCCACCGCGCCCGGCCAAGAGCATTCTTTTACCTCTTGACTGGCGAACTCCATCCTGTCCAGCAATGAAGTAGACCCCAACAGCAAGGAAGAAAATGCTGATGATTTCAGCTAAGACAAAGCCCAATATGGTGGCTGCATTTAGTTCAATGCAGTTCTGACACACTGTGGGGAAAAGGAGACAAACCTTCAGGGTGTGAAAGTTGTTTTTCCTGGATCTTTTTCTCCTGCCTATCAGCAATAATGCCTCTGTGGAGGGCAGCAGGCTGTTCCTTTGTGGGTGGCAGGGCAAGGGAAGGTCCTTGCGCCAAAACTCAATGCATCTTGATGTTCCTCAGTCCCCCAGGATTCCTGGGGAAGCCCATGGAGTATGTGGAACAAAGACTAGATGCTCTTCATGCTCCACTGTGCTCTAGTCCTCACTGCTGCTCACCTCATGATCGCCCCTGTCTCCCCAACCCCTTCATTCAACTCAGTTTATAGAAGGTGCTGAATTGCTCGAATGCATGGAGCCCATCCAAAAGTAAAAAAGTTTTACAGGACTGGCTGTGCTTTTTCAAAGAGGGCGAGGGAAGTATCTTATAGTATTTCAAAAGAGGCAAGCTGAAATTAAGAGAACCGGCGATAATCTCACTGTTGAGGATCTATTTCCACTTTCACTCCAGACAAAAAGCTCACCAGAGCAGCAAATACTGATTAATTTCATGACAAACAGACCAAAGGGGATTACATACTTCTGTAATACACTTGGAGTGTTTTTGACTTGTCCTTTGATCCTTTACACTGATACACCCCTCGAGGGTCCTTGGTATTACTTCCCAGATTCCATTTATTTTTATGTGCAGTTAGGATGTCTATCATCTTCCCTTCTTTAAACCATGTGATATTTGTGTTTTTCACATGACAAGTCAGAAGTACTGAACCATCTTCTTGGTTATACACGTTAAGCTTGCGGTTTTCTGAAATGAGAAAAGCCATGGTTCCATTAAGGATCTTGCCTCTGAAATTCTCCCTGCTTCTGCATACCAGGAGATCATTAGAGTAGCATTTCACAAACTTTGATGTGCACATGAATCACATGGGGGATCTTGTTAAAATTTCAGGTGCTATTTAGTAGTTCTGGGGAGGGGAGATTCTGCATTACCAGCATGCTCTCAGGTGACGCCAATATCTGCGTCAGGGGATGAAGAATAAAAGAGACATTGCTGTAATTAGCAGGGGTAAAACTTTGGGATTTGGGGGCATGTTATTTGGAAGGTACTATACAGGTAAGAAACTGCTAACAGCGTACCAGATGATGAGATCACTTTGGGTAGAATAGATGAAATAAAGAGAAGGATTGACAGAGACTGAGGTCAGGATCCCAGGTGACGCCAAAACCTGATGGTTCATGGGTCACAGTTTGAGATGTGTCTAGCTACTAGGGTCCTGTTTCTCCTGTAAGAGACCAGTTAAATGCTTAGCTACAGGCAAGCTGCCCAGAGCAGGTTATGTCAGGTCACTGATTTGGCTGACAATAGTGACATCACCTATCTACCCTCATCTTTTCATTCATTCTAAACTGTTCGCTCATGTAGGACTACTCTTGTAGGAAGCCAAATTTCCATCAATATTCTGAGTCTGAGTATAGAAAGAAGCCATTTCTCCTACCTTCAAATGATTGGGCCAAACTACCTGTAAAGACAGAAGAGAGATAGAGTATTAGCTGGGCATGGAGTTTTTCAGATGCCCTGAAGTATTTCCATGGTTATTTAAGGCCAACATGAAGAAAGATCCAAATCCATGAAAATGATAGTATCCATACTTAGTTATCTGGATTGTAGACTAGATCACCCAGCTGAATTCAAGGTGATAATAAATAATTTGTCTCATCTTTGTCCTGGTATCCTGGGAGGGTGTTTCTAACCCTTGGAATTTCATGAGTGACAGGAGTGGCTTTGTTATCTGTGGTGGACCCTTAGACCATACCTGAGTTTATGCCATGGCAATGACTCAGGATGGTGCTGGTCAAGACCAGCCATATGGTAAGAGGATTGCAGCTTGGAAACTAGTGGTATCAGCCCCAGGAAGGGAACCTAGAGATTGAGATCAGTCAAGTGGTCAATGATTCAATCAATCATGCCTATGTAAAGATACCTCAATAAAAACTTAGTGGAGCTTCCTGGTTGGTGAACCCATCAATGTGCTGGCAGAGTGTGGGAGAGTGCTGGGGGTGATGTGTTCTAATTCCATGGGGAGAAAGCATGAGGCTCTGTGTTCGGGACCCTCCTGGACCTTGCCCTTTTCATTTAGCTGGTTCTGATTTTATTTTTTAATAAAACTGAAATAGGAAGCACAGCACTTTCTTAAGTTCTGTGAGTTATTAATCTAGCAAATTATCAATGAGAAGGGTCATGGGAATCCTTAAGATTGTAGGCAGTTTGTCAGAAGTGTGAGTGGTCTGGGGTCCCCTGAACTTGTAGCTGGCATTTAAAGTGAGGGCAATCTGGTTGGGAACCATGCTCTTAACCTGTAGGGTCTGACACTAATTTGGGGGGTTAGCATCAGAATTGTATTGTAGTATATGTAAGTAAGGATATTGCCTATCCAGTCGAGAACACTCTGCTCTTTGAGCAGCTAATGCCCTGGCAAGGAGTGGGTGTGCACTATCCAAAGCCTTTAGGCTGAGTTCCTTATAAAATCTTCAGCCTTGGTGATCCTTTTCTTGTAGAAACCCTGGATGTCCCAGGGAAATTAGCTATTCAATTAGTCTTCAAATCTGTCTCAAAACTCAGAGTTGACTGGGAGCAGCGGCTCACGCCTGTAATCCCAGCACTTTGGGACACTGAGGTGGGCAGATTGCTTGAGCCTAGGAGTTAGAGACCAGCCTGGGCAACATGGTGAAACCCTGTCTCTACAAAAAAATACAAAAACATTAGCCGGGCATGGTGGTATGCACCTGTAGTCCCAGCTACTCAGGAGGCTAAAGTGGAAGGAACAGTTGAGCCTGGGAGGTGGAGGTTGCAGTGAGCCGAGATTGCACCACTGCACTCCAGCCTAGGTGTCAAAGCAAGACTCTGTCTCAAAAAAACAAAAACAAACAAACAAACAAACCTTAGGGTAGTAGAGTTGCGTGGTAGACATACTACGGAGATCTGGCACTTGGATTCAATTCAATTAGATTTAATCCAAGCATTTAACGAGCACTATTATGACCTAAAATAATTAGATATTATGAAAGAAAAGAGTGCTGATATGAAGAATCAACTGCTGCTTCCAAAGTTTATGACGAAGTGAAAAAATTAAAACATATATGCAATTAATTTAATAGAACATATACATTATCTTTTAGTGCTTATATGACTGCATATGAAAAAAGGGTAGAAGCTATTAATTTTGACCAAGGGTGAGGGTCAGGGAAAGCTTAATAGAGGAAATGACATTTGTCTGGGCCCTGAAGAGTAAGCAGGAATGTACCAGACAGAGAAAGGCATTCTGAGTAGAAAGAATAGCTGAATAAGATACAGCTTTGAAAAAGGACAAGAGAGGTAGTGTGGCTAGAGGTGGAGTGTGTGTGATAGGGAGAGGTGGTCATGAGTCAAAGTATAATGGAAATAAAAGAAGTGAACCGTCTTAGAACCTCATGCAGAGCTGGATTATCTTTGAACAGTATCCATTGCAGTGTCTGGAACATGGTAGGAACTTTATTTGTTGAATGAATGTACAAATGAATAAATGAGCAAATGGGAGAAAAAGCAAGACAAACAGATAAATAAGTTTCTAACTAGTTATTCTCCTGACCACCTGGTCAGAAGACTGAGAGAAAACAGAGACTCCTCATTCTAAATTGGATTCAGGAAAGGAGATTGCACTGATCGTTGACATAGTTTTTAAAATTTTTTTCCGAGACATCTTTTTTTTTTTTTTTTTCCTTTCTCTGTCACTCAGGCTGAAGTGCAGTGGTGCGATCATGACTCACTGCAGCCTTGACCTCCTGGGCTCAAGCAATCCTTCCACTTCAGCTTCCCAAGTAGCTGGCATAAGTGCATGCCACCATGCCTGGCTAATTTTTTTTTTGTAGACACAGGGTATCCCTATTTTGCCCAGGTTGGTCTTAAACTCCTGGGCTCAAATGATCCTCCCTCCCTGGCCTCCCAAAGTGTTGGGATTGTAGCCTTGAGCCACTGTGCCTGGCCCATTGACATCTTTTAATGTTGCATATCTGAGTGAGGTTTCCTTTTAGGACTTAAGACGTCATGTAGCCACATTTCTTTTTTTTGTTTGTTTGTTTTTTTTTTTTTTTTTGAGACGGAGTCTCACTCTGTCGCAGAAGCTGGAGTGCAGTGGGCACCATGTTGGATCACTGCAACCTCCATCTCCTGGGTTCAAGCAATTCTCCTGCCTCAGCCTCCTGAGTAGCTGGGATTACAGGCGCCCACCACCACGCCCAGCTAATTTAAAAAATATTTTTAGTAGAGATGGGGTTTTACCATGTTGACCAGGATGGTCTCGAACTCCTGACCTCAGGTGATCCACCCGCCTCGACCTCCCAAAGTGCTGGGATTACAGGCGTAAGCCACCACGCCCATCCCTGCCACATTTCTGGATTGGCTGACATGAGAACTCCCAGACAGTGGAGGAGTTGTTCAAGTACACATAGCTCATTATGTGCCCGAGCTGGATCCAGAGCTCAGGTTTTCTACTGCTCAACTCAATGCTCTTTCCACGATATGCAGCCACCTCACCTAGGCTTGAGAGTTGCTCCTCAACCTGTGTTGTCTTTAGCTGACTTTTCCTCCCATTTCTCTCAGAAATAATTCTATTCTAAACTCTCACTGTCCTCTTCAAGTCTCCCAACCGGCCATCACCCAGCTCAGTTTCTGCAGGTGGCATTGCCTCCCACCTGGATTTTTTTAGAACATGGAAGCTGTTATTGTCCTTTCTCCTTTAGCTTCTTTTCCCTTTATAAACCTATCTGTGGCCCGCGCCGTTTGCACTTCCTTTCTCCCGGTCTTAAAGGGTAACGTTGCCTTCCCCTCTGTGCTCTTGACCCCACTCTTGACTCTGTCCTTCCACCATCAACTCCAGGACCCTGCTCTACTCATCATCTTCTCCTTTAGCTTAGAAATGTGCTCAAGTTTCTCTCACCCTCAGAAACATTTATTCTTAGACTCTACTTCCTCCTCGACCTACCACCCAGTCTTTTCTCCCTCCTCATCCAAATTTCTTTAAAGAACAGTCTACACTTGCTGACCTCATCACCTGACCTTCACCTTCTACCAATTTTCACTTGGCTTCCACTCTCAATATTCCACTGAAACTGTGCTAAATCACCCATGATGCATATTCTGCCATATCCCACAGACTTAAACTTTTAAATACGTTCTTATATTAGTAGGCTCTCTTTAACATTTTATACTCTTGGTAATTCTCTCCTTCTAGAAGCTCTCTACTCCCTTGGTTTCCAAGGTAGTGCATACATTTGATTATTTCAGCTCTTTGATTCTCCTTTTATCTCTTTCCTGGAATTTTTTTTTTCTCTAACTGCCCCTTAAAATTGGTGCCTGCACTGTTCCATCTTTAGCTCCCTCTTCCTCATATAGTACTTATGTGACTTCAGCAAATTCCATGGTTTTAACTTTCCCAGTATGTCCAGACTCCTGGCATCAACCCAGTTCATTCACTTCCTGTTGGATATTTCCAACGGAGTATTCACGCAGGCACCTATGCTGTACCATACACTCAGTCTGGCATCATGAAAACTAATCTCTCCAATGAGACTGTGAGTTCTGTAGAGCATAAGTGTTTTATTCATTTTTATTTCCTCATGGCATATCACATATTAGGATCTCACCCATCTTTGTTGACCAGTTGGCTAACTGCCCAACTGAGTGAATGAACGTTTCATAGGTCGACTGCTAACCCCCAGCTCTGAAGTAGGGAACATATACTTTTTCCTTTTAGTTTCCTGGCCTATGCCCTTTTGGGCTGCGTTCAAATCTAAGATGGCGGTAACAGGGTCCTCTCTTTAGCCAGTGAAGTACTCTGTTTGCATTTTTCAGAGACAAGGATTCCTTCTCCTCCACGGGACACTGTTTCTCTCTAGCAGAGAACAGTTAAGAGGCTCCATTTTGCCCTTCTTTGAACTCTAAGGTGACAGCAGAGGTAGGCTCAAGGTTAGGGATCCCAATATTCCTGTCTCACTAGTGATGGGCTCTTCCCTTGAGCCCTTCCCCAGGCTGCCAGACCCCTAGTAGGCCCTTACCTTGAAGAAGAATGATAGCCAGGATGAAGCCAGTCAGGCCCGTCCCCTGTTCCATGTCAGTCTCTGTCCTCTGGCAAAAGCACAGAGCAGCCCTTAGCAGCCAGCCAGCCTGTGCAGCAGCTAGAGTGGCTCCGCCCATCCCCGTTCGGGCTGGAGCCCTTGAGAGAAGGCAAGAACCCAGAGCCTCCACCCTCTGCTGCAAGTGTGGGTAGCAGGGGCCTCAGCAGGGCTGCAGATGCAGACGCCTTTTATTTTTCCGTTAAGGAGGGTGGAGGTGGTGGGGAAGGAGAGGGAGAGAGTGCTGGATTCCCACTCAGAGACTCATCTTGCACAGGGAACTGCAACGGATGCTGGGTGGGAGATGGTACTGGGACCATTTCTTCATGAGGGGGATAAATGTCCCTGTCATTAGTTGTTAGGATTGTAGCCAGTTGTTACTCGTTGTTAGTTGTTATTGCTATAGGTAATGAATTTGGAGGAACTCTCAGCTGCTTGGGGCCAGACCTCCGAATGGAAAGCCACTTCAGTCCAGGCCTTCATTCGGGAATTTTTTTCACTTTTTTTTTTTTTCTTTTTTAAGACAGAGTCTCACTTTGTTGCCCAGGCTGGAGTGCAGTGGCACTGTCTCAGCTCACTGCAACCTCCGCCTCCTGGGTTCAAGCGATTCTGCTGCCTCAGCCTCCTGAGTAGCTGGGATTACAGGCCACCAAATTGTTGTATTTTTAGTAGAGACGGGGTTTCACCATGTTGGTCAGGCTGGTCTCAAACTCCTGACCTTGTGATCCGCCTGCCTCAGCCTCCCAAAGTGTTGGGATTATAGGCGTGAGACACGGCACCTGGCTTCACCGTTCTTTTGAGATCATGAAATAGGCGCCTGGAAGGGAATAGGTGGAACAATTCTGAGGACAGGCCAGCACATTTTCAGGGGCCAGAGCCCGGACTGAATGTCTAGGATCTCAGGCCCCTGTCTTCCTCAGCTAGTCAGTCAGTGAGCCAACAAAAATGTGCAGAGCTCCCATTATGTGCCAGGCACAAGATACAGCAGTGAGAAAGACAGGCATGACTCTGTTCCCAGGTAAGTGACAGTCTAACTGCAGCAGTGTGAAGAGTTTCAGATCCTTGTAGGCCACAGGGGAAAAAGGTCCATTTGTCTCCCCGGGAGGCTCAATATTGCCTGTGAGTCAACTATATTATTATTAATAACTACCCCTTATTGAGCACATACGATGTGTGAGGCACCGTGCAAACATCTTGTTTGAATCCTGATAATGGTGCTAATAGAATAAGACTCTGAAAAATTTCATGGCTGGCCCAGGCCCCACAGGTAGGCAGTATTGGACCCAGGATTCAAATCTCTGGCTGGGGTCCCTAAAGCCCAGCCTCCCAGTGACAAGAAGCTGCTAGAGCTGGTCCCTGGCTGCCTGGTGAAGGGTCCTGAGAAAGATCAACCTTCATGAGAAGTATAGCTGCTATGGCTTGCGCTATGGGGCCGATGGCTTCTCTCAAGGGGCTTCGAGATGTGGCGGTTTTTAGGTGGTGCGTAAATGTAGTTGCATTGTCAATAGGGACGCTAAAGTTCATGCCACCTTTTCCATGTTCTCTACCAGCTCCCTGCTCAGAGATAGAGCAATTTACACCTGCTTCCTTCCTACCCTACTGCTAGCCCACCCCCACCCTGACAATTTCCCATCATCAACGGCAGAAAGCAGAGAAGCAGACATCTTCTAGTTCCTCCCCCACTCTCCTCTTTCCGGTACCTGTGAGTCAGCTGGGGGAGGGCAGCTCTCACCCAGGCTGATAGTTCGGTGACCTGGCTTTATCTACTGGATGAGTTCCGCTGGGAGATGGAACATAGCACGTTTCTGTCTGGACTGGTACTGGCTACCCTTCTCTCCCAAGGTAAAGCTACTCCAGGTGGGTGGGGGAAGGGACCTGAGAGGGACATTACTGTTGGGAGTGAGGCCCACTTGAAAGTGTTTCTTGCCAGGCACGGTGGCTCACACCAGTAATCCCAGAGCTTTGGGAGGCTGAAGTGGGAGGATCCCTTGAGGCCAGTAGTTTGAGACCAGTCTGAGCAACACGATGAGACTCTATCTTTACAGAAAACAAAAGAATGAGCCAGGCATGGTGGTGCACAGCTGTAGTCCCAGCTACTTGAGAGGCTGAG
The DNA here is from genome assembly GCF_003255815.1 of Theropithecus gelada. Classification (NCBI taxonomy): domain Eukaryota; kingdom Metazoa; phylum Chordata; class Mammalia; order Primates; family Cercopithecidae; genus Theropithecus; species Theropithecus gelada. The sequence continues at coordinate 109,853,012 of NC_037682.1, read as the reverse complement.
GCAGGAGGGTCAATTGAGTCTGGGATTTCAAGGCTTCAGTGAGATGTGATCATGCCACTGCCCTCCAACTTGGGCAACCCCACGAGACCTTATCTCAAAAAAAAAAAAAAAAGTGCTTCTCGGTGCTAGCTTCAATTCACCAGGCACCCCAGGGTGTCAGGAGGGCAGGGCCAGGATGTAGCATAGAGTCTGGGAAACAGGCTCTTGGCTTTGACTGACTCCAGCCACGGGTGCATGTGGGCCTAGAATGTCTCTCAGAAGGCCTTAGGCCAGAGATCTGTAGGAAATAGCTCAGTATGCATGTACCTGAATCTGGGACTGGCCATGGGAGCACAACTTCCTGCACTACTCCTTTTAGGGCTGATGGCCTCTGGAATCAGGACTCTTGTTTGTTTGGCCATGATTATGTCACCCTTGGAGGCATGTCCTAGCACTCATGGGACTGCTTTAAAAGAGAAGTTAACTTTAGGTTGAGCAGGAGGGAGGGAAGATTTGAGGGGTTGTTACATGGGAGGATTTTAACTCATCTCAGTTTGCCAATTTCAGCTTTAAAATGGAAAGTCCCATGTCCCAGAAACCCCTTCAATGCTAAGCAAACTGGGTCCAATGGTCACCTGATAGTCGACTGCACTAGGACACTCAGGATTTCCACTGGAGACAGATCCCTGAAGAGGACGTGACTGTAGGATGTGAAACATTTGATGTGCTTGTGTCTCCCTGAGTATACATGTATACACTTCCAACCTGCTTCAGAAGTGTGAGCAGCAGCTATTTCAGGGTTTTCTAGAAGATGCTCTTGTATCCAAATTTGTGACTGAGTGTGAATCCCAGGAAGAATGAATGTAGACTCCACTTTTCCCTGTGTTTGGAGGCATAGACTGTAGTGCCTCTGTGGCCTGTGGAGATGTGCTCAGACTTTCAAAGGAACTCACTGCATCTGGAATGTTGCTGCACCCACCTCCAGCCCTAAAAGTCTCCCACAAGACTTGACTTGTGAGGAGCTCTAGGGATGGATTCAAGAATTTTTTTTTCCTGTTCTCCTCCTTCTAACCAAGGGTGGAAAACTGTACCTGGGATTTGCCCTGGTCCCCTTCTGGACCACTGAGCTGGTAATTCAGGAACTGGTAAACCAGCTGGTCTCCATCCACAGCCATCCCTGACCCTGGGAAAGGCTTCAGTATTGAGAGCCCCACTTTCTTGGTTGTTAATGGAGCAGGGGCAGTGAGGAACGATGAGAACAAGAAGCTGAAGTGGGAGTGTTGTAGATGGCTGGAAAGTAGTATTAGATGTTTTCTTGAAGAAAAAATGCAGACATTTCCAACCAAGGAATGTTCTTCTGTCTTTCCATATCTTCCGGGTGCTTCAGTGGTCCATGCTCCCCCTACTCCTCATCAGCGGTCTGGATTCATTTCCAGGAAAGCGCTTGGATCAATCCTGCTCTGAGGGGTCCTCTTTTGCACCAAGGCCCCAAGACTTGTCCTCTGCTTGAGTGACATTCTCATGTCCCCCTTGACCCATGCAGTTGGTGGGAAACTTTCTGAAGGCTTTTTCTTGTGACTTCTGTCTCTCTTGATAGAAACCATAAACCGTCCTGGACCAGGAAAATGGTCTCTGTTAAGTATGAGCTTCCGCAGAACAAAGGGCTTGGTGCAGACCAAAGAACTGTCTCCAATTGTGATATTTTTTCCCCTTTAGTGAGCCCCTTCAAGATACCTGTAGAGGAACTTGAGGACAGAGTGTTTGTGAAATGCAATACCAGCGTCACATGGGTAGAGGGAACGGTGGGAACACTGCTCACAAATAATACAAGACTGGACCTGGGAAAACGCATCCTGGACCCACGAGGAATATATAGGTGTAATGGGACAGATATATACAAGGACAAAGAATCTACTGTGCAAGTTCATTATCGAAGTATGTGCTTCCTGAATCTTTTGGGTTGGAATGGATGGGGCTTCTGGATGTGAGAACTTTCTGGCTAGAGAGGGTTGTGGTGAGCCCATCTGTTCTGTAAACAAAGTGAGGCCACTCTTGTAATGGTACGAGCCAGATTTGGGGACCTTCAAAGTGGAAGAGAGAGCTTAACTCAGAAAGACAGAGCAGTAAGGGTCATGTTAGTGCAGCCTCGGTTGGGTGAGAGGTTTGGCCCACCACCTTGTTCAAGGTCCCCCACAAAGCTGAGATTGCTTCTTGGCTCTTCTCAGGGATTCCTTGGGATGCAGGGTGGAGGAAGATGTGGCAAGGCCATCACTAGGCCTTTCTCCCAGAGTCTTATTGAAGATTGGGTTTTGGCATGAGAGATCTAAGGGTTGCCCTAGGAGGCAGAGATGGTTCCCTGATCTTAAAGGCTCTCAACCTCTCCTCTCTCCTCCCTTCCCCCACAGTGTGCCAGAACTGTGTGGAGCTGGATCCAGCCACCCTGGCTGGCATCATTGTCACTGATGTCATTGCCACTCTGCTCCTTGCTTTGGGAGTCTTCTGCTTTGCTGGACATGAGACTGGAAGGCTCTCTGGGGGTTAGTGGAAGAGCTGAGCGTGTGTGTGTGTGTGTGTGTGTGTGTGTGTGTCTGTACCAGTAAGCTTATGCACCAGCTAAGGAATGGGGCAGGTGGTAGGTTTAGTCTCAGCTGGGAGTTACTCTTGCAATCTCCTAAAGACTCCTAGAACTTTGACTGTTGAGAGAACTTGTGTGTTCATATCATTCATGCAGACTTCTGAGGGTGTGGGAGGGTGGATCTCACTGTCCCATCTGCTAGGCCGTTGATGTCTCTCTCTGGTTCTTCTAGCTGCGGACACACAAGCTCTATTGAGGAATGACCAGGTCTATCAGGTGAGCCTTGAGGGGAAGGAGGGCTGACACTGAATGCTGTTTGCACGTGGGAAGGGTCCTACTGGGGAGTTCATTGCTGGGTGTGACTGGAGAGGTCAGACAGGAACTCTCATCGTCGGGGCCTGCTGGGGCTCTTCCTCAAAGAGTTCTAACCCTGCCTCCTGACCGTTTGCTCTTCTCCTCTCTTAGCCCCTTCGAGATCGAGATGATGCTCAGTACAGCCGCCTTGGAGGAAACTGGGCTCGGAACAAGTGAACCTGAGGCTGGTGGCTTCTAGAAGCATCCATTACCAACTGTACCTTCCCTTCTTGCTCAGCCAATAAATATATCCTCTTTCACTCAGCAGGTGCCTGGACTTCTTAAGACTCCTGGGCAAGGCATGGGAGTTGTCCTGACTTGTCTGGGATCTCGCCCTCCTACCTTTCTGTTCCTTCCTTCATCTCCTTCCTTCCTCTGTCCCACACAGACAGTGTGTTGGACGACTCTCGCCACATCCTGGCTGTCTGGTGTTTCTAGCTCACGGGGCTCCCTGGGTGAAGGGTCTGCGCCACCATATTCCCACAGTTACTTGTTGACTCCAGTCCCTATCACAACCCTTTTAGGGTTTTGGCTGCCTCATCCAGCCGAGGGCAGGCTGCTGTGTTCAGGAGCCCAGCTGCACAGAATTTTCCATGACGTCATGAATGGGGGTGGCAGAGACAACAAGAGGCCCTGGGACTAGTTTCTCACCAAGACTCAGAGGGTGTGTGTGACAAAGTCCCACTGCTGCTAAGGGGATGACCTCAGCTCTATGGCCCTGCTGACCAGGTGCCACTAGCTGTAAGGAGGTCTTACCTAAGCCCCTTTCGTATCCCTTTCCCCTGTATCATAGGCACCATTTTAGCTTCCTTTTGCCAGGACCTGTCCCTGGCTTGCTCCTATAATGCCTTCTGCATTATAAACTGGGATCAGAAACCATTCACCAATTAAAGCACATTATCCTGCTCCATCTACCTGGAAAACAGGAGTTTGAGACAGTTTTTTTTTGTTTGTTTTTTTGTTTTTTGAGATGGAGTCTCACTCTGTTGCTCAGGCTGGAGTGCCGTGGCATGATCTCGGCTCACTGTAACCTCTGTCTCCTGGTGTCAAGTGATTCTCCTGCCTCAGCCTCCCGAGTAGCTGGGATTACAAGCATGTGCCACCAAGTTCAGCTAATTTTTGTATTTTTAGTAGAGACAGGGTTTCATCATGTTGGCCAGGCTGGTCTCAAACTCTTGACCTCAAATGATCCACCCACTCAGCCTCCAAAAGTGCTGGGATTACAGGCATGAGCCACTGCACCTGGCTGAGACAGGGATATTTTCAATAGATGCCATCTTCTATTACTTCTAATAGTAGTGGTTCTAGGCTGGGCACAGTAGCTTATGCATATAATCCCAGCACTTTAGGAGACAGAGGCAGGGGGATCACTTGAGCCTAGGAGTTCAAAACCAGCCTAGGCAACATAGCAACATCTTGTCTCGACCAAAATAAATAAATAAACAAACAAACAAATAAATAAATCAGCTGGGTGCAGTGGTGGGCACCTGTAGTCCTAGCTATTTGGGAAGCTGAGGTGGGAGGATTGCATGAGGCTGGGAGTTGGAGGCTGCAGTGAGCTATGATTGTGCCACTGCACTCCGGCCTGGGCTACAGAGTGAGACCCTATCTTAAAAAAAAATAGCCATGGTTCTGAAACTTTGGAGGCCTCAGGGATTTATTAAAAATATAAACACGGCTGGGCGTGGTGGCTCACACCTGTAATCCCAGCACTTTGGGAGGTTGAGGCGGGCAGATCACAAGGTCAGGAGACTGAGATCATCCTGGCCAACATGGTGAAACTCTGTTTCTACTGAAAATACAAAAATTAGCTGGGCATAGTGACGCACGTCTGTCATCCCAGCTACTTGGGAGGCTGAGGCAGAAGAATTGCTTGAACCCAGGAGGCAGAGGTTGCCGTGAGTCGAGATTTCGCCACACACTCCAGCCTGGTGACAGAGCGAGACTCAGTCTCCAAAAAAAAAAATAAATAAATAAAATAAAATAAAATAAATAAATAAATAAATAAATAAATAAATAAATAAAAGCGCTAGAGACGCACTCTAGGCAGGGTGTTTCCAGGTGATTCTGAAACAGCCCAAATTCAGAGTCTCTGGTTTAGAGGAAGAATTGAGGCCACTTTCTCTCTTATGTGCTTTATGCCTGTTCCTGGATCACAGAGTAGGGGATTCCTTCTTTTGTTCTCTGATTACACAAATAATTTAAAGAGCCTCCGGAAAGTTTAATGACTGAGAATTTCCTAGACCTGGGTTCCCAAAGGAGAAAAGAATTAGTAACCACATAGCCAGAGAATTGGATGATTCTGCCCACCATCTTCTCAAGACACACAGAGACCCTAATTTCGTGAGAGACAGAACGAATGTCTAATTCACATGTTTCATTCATAGTTCTGAGTTATCCCTATCCTTTTTATCCCTACTCCTGCAGTTATCCTAACCCAAGATCCTACTTTCCCATTGGATTCTCTACCTTGATCATCCCTTCCATGGCTTGTATCTAACCAACATTCTGGATCCTTCCCACGTTCCACACACTCATAGTACCTTGTATTCCTCAAATTCTTTTACATCCCTCATTCCCCAGTTCTCAACATTGGCTGCACATTGGAATCTCCTGGGAGCTTTAAAAACACTGGTGCCTGGCCAGGTGCAGTGGCTCACATCTGTAATCCCGGTACTTTAGGAGGTTGAGGTGGGTGGATCACTTGAGCTCAGGAGTTCGAGACCAGCCTGGGCAATACTGGAGAAACTCCATCTCTACAAAAATACACAAAAAAAATTAGCTGGTGTGGTGATGCGCACCTGTAGTCCCAGACACTTAGGACACTGAGGTGGGAGGATCAGCTGAGCCTGGGGAGGTCAAGGCTTCAGTGGGCCATGATTTCACCACTGCACTCCAGCCTGGGCAACAGAGTCAGACCCTGTCTCAAAAAAGAAAACAAAAACAAAAACCACTCATGCTAGCTGAGTGTGCTGGTGTGCACCTGTAGTCCTAGCTACTTGGGAGGCTGAGGCCAGAGGATTGTTTGAGTCCAGGAGTCCAAAGATGGAGTAGTGATCTACCTGGCAAATTTTTAAGTTTTTTTTGGTAGAAACAGGATCTTGCTTTGTTACCCAGACTGGTCTTGAGTTCCTGGGTTTGATAGATTTCACCAGTGATGTTACCTATGTCTGAAATGATCCTTCCTCCTCAGCCTCCTAAAGTGCTGGGATTTACAGGCATGAACCATCACACCAGGCAAGGTGAAACTTTTTTTTTTTTTTGACGGAGTCTCACTTTGTCACCCAGGTTGAAGTGCAGTGGCCTGATCTTGGGTCACTGCAACCTCTGCCTCCCAGGTTCAAGTGATTCTCCTGCCTCAGCATTCTGAGTAGCTGGGATTACAGGTGCCCACCACCATACCTGGCTAATTTTTGTATTTTTAGTAGAGACAGGGTTCTACCATATTGGCCATGCTGGTCTTAAACCCCTGACTTCAAGTGATCTGCCGGCCTTGGCCTCCCAAACTGCTGAGATTACAGGCATGAGCCACCGTGCCTGGCCCAAAACGTTTAAAAGGATTTGTTTTAGCTACTCTAAGTCCATTTTAGTTGGCTCCTCAGTTACTACAAAAATGCCTGCTGGGATTTTGATCAAGATTGTATTGCATTTCTAGATCAGTTTGGGGAGAATTAACATCTTAACAATATTGAGTCTTTTCATACATGAACATATATTTTGCCAGATTTATTCCTAAATACTTTATATTTTTGATGCTATTTTATGTGCTTTCCTTCTTGTTTTTTTAGAGGCAGGGTTTTGCTCTGTCACTCAGGCTGAAGTACGGTGGCATGATCACAACTCACTGCAGCCTTGAACTTCTGGGCTCAAGTGATCCTCCCACCTCAGCTTCTCAAGTAGCTCTGGCACTACAGACATGTGCCACTATGCCTGGATACTTTTATTTTTGTGTAGACACGGGATCTCACTATGTTGCCTAGGCTGGCCTTGGACTTCTGTACTGAAGTGATCCTCCTACCTTGACCTCCCAAAGTGCTGGGATTATAGGTGTAAGCCACTGTACCAGGCTATATATGGTATTAAAAATTTTTAAATCTCCAATTGTTTATTGCTAGTATATAAAAATACAATTAATTTTTGTATATTAATCAAAATAAAAGGCAAAACTGCTATACTCACTTATTAATTCTAGTAACTTCTTTTGTAAGACCATTGAATATTCTACATAGACAATCATGTTGTCTGTGAACAAAAACAATTTGTTTCCTTTCCTATCTGGGTGCTTTTTGTTTCTATTACTTGGCTTATTGCACAGGCTAGAACCTCCAGTACAATGTTGAATAGAAGTGGAGAGAAGACATCCTTGCGTTGTTCATGATCTTAGGAGGAAAGCATTGTCTTTCATCTTTAAGTATGTTAGCTGTGGTTTTTCTTAGATGTCCTTTAACAGGTTGAGGAAGTTCTTTTCTTTCTAGTTTGCTGAGAATTTATATCAAAAATAGGTGTTGGGTATTGTCAAGTGCTTACCCTGCATCCATTGAGATGATAATATGGTTTTACTTTTTTAGTCTGTTAATACGGTAAATTACATTGATGGCACGATATGGTTAAACCAACCTTGTATTCCTGAAAAAACTCTAGTCATTTTGTATTATTCTTTTGGTATGTTATTAGATTACATTTATTAAAATTTTATTAAGAAGTTTTACCTCTATGTCATAAGAGGATTTGTCTATAGTTTTCTTTTCTTGTAATGTCTTTTTTTTGGTATCAGTATCTTAGGGTTCTCCAGAGAGACAGAATCAATGTGATATATATAATATATAATGTATATGTATGTGTGTGTGTGTATCCCATTTTGCTATTGTGAATAGTAATCTTTATTATTTCTTTGTCTACTTTAAATATATAAATAAATATATAAATAAATATTTATACATAAAATATATGCATTTATATATAAATATATATAAATATATCTATTTCCCATTGGTTCAGTTTGTCTGTTTCTCTGAATCCATGGGTTCTGCATTTGTGGATTTAACCAACTGAAGATCAAAAATATTTGGAAATAAAAGGATGACTGCACTTGTACTGAACATATACAGAATTTTTCTTGTCATTATCCCCTAAACAATACAGTACATACTATCAGAGTGAACAGGCAACCTACAAAATGGGAGAAAATTTTTGCAATCTACCCATCTGACAAAGGGCTAATATCCAGAATCTACAAAGAACTTAAACAAATTTACAAGAAAAAGTGAAACAACCCCATCAAAAAGTTGGGGAAGGATGTGAACAGACACTTCTCAAAAGAAGACATTTATGCAACCAACAGACACATGAAAAAATGCTCATCATCACTGGCCATCAGAGAAACGCAAATTAAAACCATAATGAGATACCATCTCATACCGGTTAGAATGGCAATCATTAAAAAGTCAGGAAACAACAGGTGCTGGAGAGGATGTGGATAAATAGGAACACTTTTACACTGTTGGTGGGACCGTAAACTAGTTCAACCATTGTGGAAGACAGTGTGGCTATTCCTCAAGGATCTAGAACTAGAAATACAATTTGACCCAGCCATCCCACTATGGGGTATATACCCAAAGGATTGTAAATCATGCTGCTATAAAGACACATGCACATGTATGTTTATTGTGGCACTATTCACAATAGCAAAGCCTTGGAACCAACCCAAATGTCCATCAATGATAGACTGGATTAAGAAAATGTGGCACATATACACCACGGAATACTACGCAGCCATGAAAAAGGGATGAGTTCATGTCCTTTGTTGGGACATGGATGAACCTGGAAACCATCATTCTGAGCAAACTATCACAGGGACAGAAAACCAAACACCACATGCTCTCACTCATAGGAGAGAATTGAACAATGAGAACACTTGGACACAGGGTGGGGAACATCACACACTGAGGCCTGTTGTGGGGTTGGGGACGGGGGGAGGGATAGCATTAGGAGATATACCTAATGTAAGTGACAAGTTAATGGGTGCAGCACACCAACATGGCACATGTATACATATGTAACAAACCTGCATGTTGTGTACATGTACCCTAGAACTTAAAGTATAATTAAAAAACGAAAAAAAAAACCCAATGCAGTACAATATTTATATGGCATTTATGTTGTATTAGGTATTACAAGTAATCTAGAGATGATTTAAAGTATATAGGAAGATGTGTGCAAGTTATATGCAAATATTACATCATTTTATGTAACGGACTTGAGCATCCATGGATTTTGGTAGCCATGGGGAGCTCCTGGAACTAATCCCCCACCAAAGGATGGGACAACTGTGTATGTATCCTATTGGTTCTGTTTCTCTAGAGAAATTGGCTTATGTAGCTGACATGCCTAAAATCTGCAGGGTATGTTGGCAAGTTGGAGACCAAGGGAGTTGCTGTTGCTACTGTCCATAGACAATCTAGAGACAAATTTTCCTGTTACTCACAGGACCTCAGTCTGTTTTCTCTCAAAGCTTTCAAGTGATTGGATGAGGTCCACTCACATTATGGAGAGTAATCCACCTTACTCAAAGTCTACTAATGTAAAAGTCTACATATATAAAAATACTTTCATAACAACATACTGATGTATTAAGCCAAATATCTGGGCCTAGCTAAGTTGATGCATAAAATTAACCAGGGTAATCAACACAGGTTAAATCTGATCTCCAGAGAACGAGTTGGAATAATTCCTTCTTCAATTTTCTTGAAGTGTTTGTGTAGAATTGGTATTGTTTCTTCTTTAAATGGTAGATTTCACCAGTGATGCTACCTAGGTCTGAATTTCTTTTTTAAACTACAAATTCAATTTATTTAATAGATAAAGAGCTATTTGGGGTATCTATTTCATCATCAGTGAGCTTTTTCAAGGACTGTGTCCATTTTATCTGAGTTGGGAAATTTATTGTCACGATTGTTCATAACTGTTATGGGCTGAATGTTTGTGTTCCCCTGGAATTCCTATGTTGAATTCCTAACCTTGAATGTGATGGTATTAGAAGGTGGGGCCTTTGGGAGAAGGTGGGCCATGGTGGCTCACGCCTGTGATCCCAGCACTTTGGGAGACCGAGGTGGGCAGATCACTTGAGGTCAGGAGTTTGAGACTATCCTGGACAACAGGGTGAAAGCCTGTCTCTACTAAAAATACAAAAATTAGCTGAGTGTGGTGGTGTGCACTTGTAATCCCAGCTATTCAGGATGCTGAGGCAGGAGAATCTCTTGAACCCGGGAGGCGGGGATTGTGGTGAGCCGAGATCGTACCACTGCACTCCAGCCTGGGTGACAGAGAAAGTCTCAAAAAAAAAAGAAGGTGGAGCCTTTGGGAGGTGATTAGCTCATGAGGGTGGAGCACTCATGAATGGCATTAGTACCCTTACAAAAGAGGCCCCAGAGAGTGCCTTCTACCATGTGAGGATATGGTAAGAAGGTATGAACCAGGAAGTGGGTCTTTACCAGATACTAAATCTGGGAAATCTTAGATTTCCCAGCCTCGAGAACTGAGAAATAAATGTGGTGCAAGCCACCCATTCTATGATATTTTTGTTACAGCAGGGTGAATGGATTAAGCCAATAACATTCCTTTCTTATTCTTTTTTTTTTTTTTTGAGACAGAGTCTTACTATGTTGCCTGGGCTGGAGTACAGTGGCGAGATCTCAGCTTAGCGCAACCTCCGCCTCCCAGGTTCAAGCTATTCCCCTGCCTCAGCCTCCTGAGTAGTTGGGATTACAGGTATGAGCCACCTGGTCAGGCTAATTTTTGTATTTTAGTACACGGGGTTTTGTCATGTTGGCCAGGCTGGTCTCAAACTCTGACCTCAGGTGATCTGCCTGCCTCAGCCTCCTAAAGTGCTGGGATTACAGGCGTGAGCCACAGTGCCTGACTTCTTATTCTTTTAATACCTGTAGGAACTGTGATGTTATTTCTCATTGCTAATATTGATAATTTATATCTTTTCTGCTTTTTCCTGATCAATCTGGCTAGAAATTTATCAGTTTTATTGGTCTCTGGACCATCGTTTGGTCTCATTGATTTTTTTTTTTTACTTATAGATTATTTATTTCTGAAATGTTTCATTGCTTTTTCTGTTGTTTTTCTGTTTCCTGTTTTATTGATGTCAGATCTCATCTTTCTTTTATTTTTCATGGTTATTCTCATATTGTTTATTTTTGTTTAAACTTTGTTTATAATTGTTTAAAATTATTTTTCATCTATATGTGGTTTTGTTTTATTTTAAAAAATATTTTAACTTTTATTTTAGGTTCAGGGGTACATGTCCAGGTTTGTTATATAGGTAAACTTGTGACTTAGGGGTTTGGTGTACAGATTATTTCATCACTCAGGTACTAAGCATAGTACCCAATAGATTTTTTTCTGAACCTCTCCCTCCTCCCACCCTTCACCCTGAAGTAGGCCCCAGTGTCTGTTGTTCCCTTCTTTGTGTCCATGTGTTCTCATTATCTAGCTCCCACTTATAAGTGAGAACATGAAGTATTTGGTTTTCTGTTCCTGCATTAGTTTGCTAAGGATAATGGCCTCCACTTCCATCCATGTTGCTGCAAAGTACATGATCTCATTCTTTTTATGGCTGCCTAGTATTCCCTGGTGTGTTTGTACCTCATTTTCTTTATCCAGTCAACTGTTGATGGCCATTTAGGTTGATTTCACGTCTTTGCTATTGTGAATAGTAATCTTCACTATTTCTTTCTTTCTTTTTTTTTTTGGGTTTACTTTGAGTTAATTTGCTCTTCTTTTTCTAGTTCCTCAAGGTGGAAGCTGTGCTCATTGTTTAAGACCTTTGTTGTTTTCTAAGATACATTTAATTCTGTCTATACGTTTCCTTCTAAATACTGCTTTAGCAGGAACCCCCAGATTTGGATACCTGTTGTTCTCATTATCATTCCATTTAAATACTTTCCATTTTTCCATTGATTTGGTTTTTGTCCATGGGCTACTTAGAAGTGTGTTATTTGCTTTCCAAATATTTCGAGAGTTTCCGGTGTATTTGTTTTCTATTACTGCTGTAACGAATTACCATAGATTTAGTGGCTGAAAGCTACACAGATTTATTATCTTATAGTTCTATAGGTCAGAAGTAGAGTATGGATCTCACTGAGCTAAAACTCAGGTGTCAGCAGGTTGCATTCCTTTTTGGAGGCTTTAGGGGAGACTCCATTTCCTGCCCAGTTGAGTTTTTGGCAGAATTCAGCTCCTCGTGGTTGTATGGCTGAGGTCCCTGTTTTCTCGATGGCTGTAAAATGAGAGCCATTTTTAGTTTCTAGAGGCCACCCACATTCCTTGGCCTCATGGCCTCCTTCCTCCATCTTCAAGGCCAGAAATGGTGAGTTGATGCCTTCTTACACTTTGTGTCTTTTCTCTTTCTTCTTTTGTTTCTTCTCTGCAACTCATGCTTCTGTCTTCCTCTTCCACTTTTAAAGACTCATATAATTATATTGGGTGCACCCAGATAATCCAGGATAACATTCCCATCACAGGGTCTCTAACTTTAATTACATCTGTAAAGTCCCTTCAGTCATGTAAGGTGACCTCCTGTTAGGTCTAGGGAGTAGGATGTGGACATACTTGGGGGAAGCATTATTGTGGCTAACATCCCTAGTTTATCTTTCTGTTATTTGTTTCTTATTTAATTCCATTATGTGACTAATCTTTAAAATATATTGAGATTTGTTTTATGACCCCAAATATCACCAATTTTGATAAATGTTCTGTATGCACTTCAAAGGGCTGTGTATTCTGTTGGTGGTGGGTGTGGGGTTTTATAAACATTAATCAAGTGAATTTGGTTTACGTATCTTACTGATTTTTGGTCTATGGTGGTACCTCGGTATTCACAGGAGATTGGATCTAGAATCCTCCTCAGATACCAAAATCCATGGATACTCAGGTCTCTTATACAAAATGGCATAGTATTTGCATATAACCTATGCACATTCTCTCATATACTGTAAATCATCTCTGCATTATTTATAACACCTAACATAATGTAAATGCCATGTAAATAACTATTATACTATATTGTTTAGGAAAAAATGACAAAAATGTCCATAAACATTCAGTGCAGATGTAACCATCCACTTTTGTCCTGAGTATTTTTGATTGATGGTTGATTAAATCCATGGATGTGAAACCCTCAGATAGAGAGGGCTGATTGTACTTGTTTTACTACCTTTTGAAAAAGGGATGTTGAAATCTGTAACTACAATTGTGATTTTTGTATATTATTCCTTGAAGTTTCATTAGTTTCTGCTTCAATTTTTTTTTTTTTTTGAGATGGAATCTCGCTCTTGTTGCACAGGCTGGAGTGCAATGGCATGATCTCAGCTCATTGCAGCCTCCGACTCTAGGGTTCAAGCGATTTTCCTGCCTCAGCCTCCAGAGTAGCTGGGATTACAGGTGCCCGCCATCATGCTCGGCTAATTTTTGTACTTTTAGTAGAGATGGGGCTTCACCATGTTGGCCAGGCTAGTCTCAAACTCCTGACCTAAGGTTATCTGCCCACCTCAGTCTCCCAAAGTGCTGGGATTGCTTCAATTTTTAAATTGTGTAATTGGGTTTTTTTTTAATTTTAAAAATTTATTATTTATTTAATTTTAACAAGCTAATATAAATTGTATACATTTAAGGTGTGCAGCATGATGATGTTTTGAAATATATATATCATGTGGAGTGGCTAGATCAAGCTAATTAATATATGCATTACCTCAAATATTTACCATTGATTTGTGGTGAGTTGCTTTAATTTTTTTTTTTTTTTGATGACAGAATCTTGCTCTGTCGCTCAGGCTGGAGAGCAGTGGTATAATCTCGGCTTACTGCAACCTCCACCTCCTGGGCTCAAGTGATTCTCCTGCCTCAGACTCCCGAGTAGCTGGGATTACACAGGTCCATCACTCTATCTGGCTAATTTTTGTATTTTTTGTAGAGATGGGGTTTCACCATGTTGGTCAGTCTGGTCTTGAACTCCTGGCCTCAAGTGATCTGCCTACCTCGGCCTCACAAAGTGTTGGGATTACAGGTGTGAGCCACCTTGGCTGCCAATTTTGTATCCCTGTTATTAGGTGCATAAACATTTAGAATTGCTATATTCTCTTGACTCCTTTGTCATTGTGACATGACATGATACCTCTCTTTATTCCAGGTAACATTCTTTGGTCTTTGAAGTATGTCTTTGTCTGATGTTAATATATGGTTTTCTTTTTTTTTTTCTTTTTTTTTTTTTTGAGACGGAGTCTCGCTCTGTCACCCAGGCTGGAGTACAGTGGCTGGATCTCAGCTCACTGCAAGCTCTGTCTCCCAGGTTTATGCCATTCTCCTGCCTGAGCCTCCCGAGTAGCTGGGACTACAGGCGCCCGCCACCTCGCCCGGCTAGTTTTTTTGTATTTTTAGTAGAGACGGGGTTTCACCGTGTTAGCCAGGATGGTCTCGATCTCCTGACCTCGTGATCCGCCCGTCTCGGCCTCCCAAAGTGCTGGGATTACAGGCTTGAGCCACCGCACCCGGCCATGGTTTTCTTTTGATTAGTGTTAGCACGGTATATTCTTTTCTATTCTTTTATTTTTTTTTCTTTGTGTTTCATTTTATCTTTGTGTTTTTATTGTTATATCTTCAAGCCCACTAATCTAATCTTTTCTTCTGTAATATCAAATCTGCTGTTAGATATAGCCAATGCATTTTTTTTCTTTTCTTTTTTTCTTGAGACAGAGTCTCCCTCTGTGGCCCAGGCTGGGGTGCAGTGGCGGAATCTTGGATCACTGCAACATCCACCTACCAAGTTCAAGCAATTCTCCTGCCTCAGCCTGCAGAGTAGCTGGGATTACAGGCACCCACCACCACACCCAGCTAATTTTTGTATTTTTTAGTAGAGATGGGGTTTCGCCATGTTGGCCAGGCTAGTCTTGAACTCCTGACTTCAGAACTCCAGAACTCCTGCCTGCCTTGGCCTCCCAAAGTGCTGGGATTACAGGCATGAGCCACCATGCCCGGCCAGATATGGCCAATGCATTTTTTTCCCCCTCTCAGATATCATAGTTTTCATCTCTACAAGTTTGACTTGGGCCTTTTAAAAAAATATTATTCATGTTGCTATTTAACATGTTCGATGTTTCCTTTACAGTAGTGCTTCCTTATCTGCTGTTTTGCTTTCTTTGGTTTTAGTTACCCATGGTCGACTGAGGTCTGAAAATATTAAATGAAAAACTCCAGAAACAAACAATTTGTAAGTTTTAAGTTGTGTGCCACTTGGAGTAGCATGACGAAATCTCCCATTGCCCTGTTTTGTCCCACCTAGGAAGTGAATCATCCTTTTTTCCAGTGTATCCACACTGTCTATGCTACCTTCCCTTATTCACTTAGTAGCTGTCTTGGTTATCAGATTAGCTGTCGTGCTGTGACGGTGCTGTGCTCCTATGATCCTTATTTTACTTAATAATGACCCTAGAAGGCAGGAGTAGTGATGCTGTCATATGATCACAGTTATTCTGTTTTATTATTATTGTTGTTAATCCCTTACTGTTCTTAATTTATAAATTAAACTTTACTGTATGTATGTATGTATGTGCAGGAAAATCATAGTATATGATGGAGTTTGCTATAATCTGATTTCAGGCTTACACTGAAGGTCTTGGGATGTATCCCCCATAGATAAGGGGGGGACTACTGTAGCTTCTTCAACATATAGAATCACTTGTTTAATGTCTTTGCCTAGTAATTCTATCATCTGTATTATTTCTGGATTGGTTTTGAAGAATTGATTTTTCTCCCTCATTCCAAGTTCCATTTTCTGGTTTCTTTGCCTGTCTGGTAAGTTTTGGTTAAATGCCAGAAATCATAAAATTAAGATGCTACATATTTTTGTGTTCCTATACATTTCCTTGAGCTTTGTTCTAGGATGCAGTTACTCACTTGGAAAGAGTTTGATCTTTTGGGCCTTGCCTTTAAGCTTCCTTAGGCAGGACCAGTACAATGTTTATGCAGGGTTCATTTCTCCTCATGATTGAGGCAAAACCCTTCTGAACGTTCTTCCCCATACTCCCTGAATTATGAGGGCACAGGAGCTTTTATTATTACTATTTTTGGAGACAGAGTCTTGCTCTGTCACTCAGGTTGGAGTGCAGTGGCACGATCT
>NC_037682.1:108818454-108845751 GCF_003255815.1 Theropithecus gelada | reverse complement strand
AAAAAAAAAAAAAAAAAAAAAAAAAAAAAAAAGTAAGACTTTGGGGGGAAAATAACAAAAATGACACACTTTTTTTTTTTTTTTTTTTTTTGAGAGGGAGTTTGTTGCCCAGGCTGAAGTGCAGTGGCGCAATCTCAGCTCACTGCAATCTCTGCCTCCTGAGTTCAAGCGATTCGCCTGCCTCAGCCTCCCAAGTAGCTGGGACTACAAGCATGCGCCACCACACCTGGCTAAGTTTTGCAGTTTTAGTAGAAACGGGGTTTCATCATGTTGACCAGGCTGGTCTGGAACTCCTGACCTCAGGTGATCTGCCTGCCTAGGCCTCCCAAAGTGCTGGGATTACAAACATGAGCCACTGTGCCCAGCCTGACACACTAAATGATATACCAGTAATATACTCAAAGACTGAAGAAGAGAGATAGGACTTCGCTCATAGGTTATCTTCTACAGTAAGGATGAACATTAAGAAGTCATATTTCAAAGATGGGAAAGAACTGATGACAAATTTTTTCCCTACTCCTAGGTCAGAAACCACTATTAGAACTTTTTCTTACAACTCAACAGCCAAAAAAAGAGAAAAAAAACAAATAAACAGATTTTAAAATGGGCAAACTGCCTTAAAAGACATTTCTCAAAAGAAGATATACAAATGGCCAACAGGTACATGAAAAAAATGTTCAACATTACTAACCTTGAGGGAAATGCAAACCAAAACCACAATGAGATACCACTTCATTCCAGTTAAAATGGCTACAATAAAGCAAACAAAGGAAAACAAGGGCTGGTAAGGATATGGAGAAGAGGGAATACTTAAAATGTTGGTGGGACTGTAAATTAGTACCATCACCATGGAAACTGTATGGTGGTTCCTCAAAAAATTAAAAATAGAACTACCACACAATCCAGCAATCCCACTACTCGGTATATATCCAAAGGAAATGAAATTGGTGTGTTAAAAATATTTCAGAACCCCCATGTTAATTGCAGCATTATTTACACTACCCAAGATAGGCAATGAATCCAGCTGTCCAACAACAGATGAATGCATAAAGAAAATGTGGTATATATACACAATGATATACCACTCAACCATAAAAAAAAAATCATGAAATCCTACCATTTGCAACAACATGAATGAACCTGGAGGACATGGTGTTAAGTGAAATAAGCTAGGCACAGAAAGACAAATACCACATGATCTCAGTCATGTGGAATTAAAAAAAAAAAATTGATCTCATAGAGAGTAGAACAGTGGTTACCAGACTGAGGAAAAGAGAGGAGAGGATGGGGAAAGGTTGGTCAATGAGTATAAAGTTACTATTAGTAGGAATAGGCCGGGTGCGGTGGCTCATGCCTATAATCCCAGCACTTTGGGAGGTGGAGGCGAGTGGATCACTTGAGGTCAGGAGTTCAAGACCAGCCTGGTCAACATGGAGAAAGCCCCGTCTCTACTAAAAATACAAAATTAGGCCAGTGCGGTGGCTCACACCTGTAATCCCAGCACTTTGGGAGGCTGAGGTGGGCAGATTGCCTGAGCTCAGGAGATCGAGACCAGCCTGGGCAACACAGTAAAACATCAAAAATATTACAAAATATTGGAATAAAATACAAATAATTAGCTGGGCATAGTGGTGTGTGTCTGTAGTCCCAGCTACTTGGGAGGCTTAAGCAGGGGAATTGCTTGAACCTGGGAGGTGCAGGTTGCAGTGAGCCGAGATCACGCCACTGCACTCCAGCCTGGGTGACAGAATAAGACTCCATCTCCAAAAAAAAAAAAAAAAAAAAAAAAAAAATATATATATATATATATATATATGTACACACACACAGAAAATATGCCAGGTGTGGTGGCACATGCCTATAATCTTAGCTACTTGGGAGGCTGAGGAATGAGAGTCACCTGAACCCGGGAGGCTGAGGTTGCAGTGAACCAAGATCGTGCCATTGCACTCCAGCTTGGGCAACAAGAGTAAAACTCTGTCTCAAAAAAAAAGAAAAAGGAAAAGGAAAAGGAGGAATAAATTCCAGTATCCTATTGCACAGTAGGGTGACAATGGTTAACAGTAACACTGATATGGTATATTTCAAAATAGCTAGAAGAGAGGCTTTTGAATGTCCTTACCACAAAGAAATTATAAATGCATAAAGTAGGCCGGGTGCAGTGGCTCAGGCCTATAATCCCAGCATTGGGGAGGTCGAGGTGGGAGGATCACAAGGTCAGGAGATCGAGACCATCCTGGCTAACATGGTGAAACGATGTCTCTATTAAAAATACAAAAAATTAGCCAGGCGTGGTGTTACACACCTGTAGTCCTAGCTACTTGGGAGGCTGAGGCCGGAGAATCCCTTGAACCTGGGAGGTGGAGGTTGCAGTGAGCCAAGATCATGCCACGGCACTACAACCTGGGCAACAGAGTGACACTCCACCTCAAAATAAATAAATAAATAAATAAAGTGGTGGTCATGCTAAATATCCTGATTTGATCATTATGCAACATATATATGTATCAAAACATCAGATGTACTCCATAAACATGTACAATTACAAGGTCAATCAGAAAACAGTAACAGCCAAGAGCAGTGACTCACATCTGTAATCCCAACACTTTGAAAGGCGGTGGCAGGAAGATCCTTTGAGGCCTGGAGTTCAAGACCAGCCTGGGCAATACAGTGAGACCCAACCTCTTAAAAAAAAAAAAAAATTAACCAGGCTTGGTGGCATGTACCTGTAGTCTCATCTACAGAGGCTGATGTGGCAGGGTCACTTGAGCGCAGGAGGTCAAGGCTGTAGTGAGCCATGATCATGCCACTGCACTCCAGCCTGAGTGACAGAGCAAGACTCCATCTCTAAATATAAATAAATAAACAAGCATTTTAATTCTGGAAAAAAAAATAACTTTTTATTCTCTTTTTTATACTGTTTATTTGAACTATACAGAAAACTACTCACATGATAAAAAAGGAAAACACTAGATAATCCTACCAATTATTTAAGGATATAAAGACATAAAATGTTCCCTCTACACTTTCACTTTTTTTTTTTTTTTTTTTTTTTTTTTTTTTTTTTTTTTTTTTTGAGACAGAGTCTGGCTCTGTCGCCCAGGCTGGAGTGCAGTGGCCGGATCTCAGCTCACTGCAAGCTCCGCCTCCCGGGTTCACGCCGTCATTCTCCTGCCTCAGCCTCCTGAGTAGCTGGGACTACAGGCGCCCGCAACCTCGCCCGGCTAGTTTTCTGTATTTTTTAGTAGAGACGGGGTTTCACCGTGTTAGCCAGGATGGTCTCGAACTCCTGACCTCATGATCCGCCCGTCTCGGCCTCCCAAAGTGCTGGGATTACAGGCTTGAGCCACCGCGCCCGGCCCCCTCTACACTTTTAATCTACTTTATTTGAAACCGTAAACCGCCCTCTCATCTCCTTTCTCTACTTTATTTTTCCCTACCACATATCACCATCCAAGATACTATAATTTTACTTCTTTACTGTCTGTCTTCCTGCATTAGAGTGTAAGCTCCATGAGGACAGGGATTTTACATATCATTGTATCCTCAGTGCCTAAAATAGTGCTTAGCATGTAGTAGGCACTCAATGTACATTTACTGAATGAATGAATGAGCAAACTAAGGAAGAAATTAAACCCTACACTTCAAAGGAAACCACTGTTGACATTGTGGGTGCCATCTTCCAGATTTTTTTATGCTTATGCAGATGTAAATGTATATACATACATATTTATACATATATGCACAAGCCCATTCTTTTTAATTTTTACAGAAATGAGATCATAATGTTATTGTTCTAACATGTGCTTTTTTTTTTTTTTTTTTTTTGGATAACGTAGTCTCAGTCTGTCACCCAGGCTGGGGTGCAGTGCTGCAATCTTGGCTCACAGCAACCTCCGCCTCCCAGGTTCAAACAATTCTCTGCCTCAGCCTCCCGAGTAACTGGGATTGCAGGCATCCGCCACCACGCCCAGCTAATTTTTGTATTTTTAGTAGAGACAGGGTTTCACCATCTTGACCAGGCTGGCCTTGAACTCCTGATTCACCTGCCTCGGCCTCCCAAAGTGCTGGGATTACAGGTGTAAGCCACCATGTCAGGCCCCTGACATGTGCTTTCTTTAGTTGTCATAAACAGGCCAGGTGCAGTGGCTCACACCTGTAATCCCAGCACTTTGGGAGGCTGAGGCGGGTGGATCACAGGGTCAAGAGTTCGAGATCAGTCTGGCCAACATGGTGAAACCCCGTCTCTACTAAAAATACAAAAATTAGCCAGGCTGGCCAACATGGCAAAACCTCATCCCTAATAAAAACACAAAAATTAGCCGGACATGGTGGCACACGCCTGTAATCCCAGCTACTTGGGAGGCTGAGGCAGAGAATTGAACCTGGGAGGCGGAGGTTGCAGTGAGCCGACATCGTACCACTGCATTTCAGCCTGGAAGGCCAGTTCATAAGAAGTTATCCCTGCCAGGCGCGGTAGCTCACGCCTGTAATCCCAGCACTTTGGGAGGCCGAGGCGGGCGGATCACGAGGTCAGGAGATCGAGACCATCCTGGCTAACACTGTGAAACCCTGTCTCTACTAAAAAAAAAAAAAAAGTACAAAAAAAAAGCAGCCGGGCGTGGTGGCAGGCGCCTGTAGTCCCAGCTACTCAGGAGGCGGAGGCAGGAGAATGGCGTGAACCTGGGAGGCAGAGCTTGCAGTGAGCCAAGATCGCGCCACTGCACTCCAGCCTGGGCGACAGAGCCAGAAAAAAAAAAAAAAAAAAAAGAAGTTATCCCATTGTTTTTAATGGTTACTTAGGATTTCATTGAACAAATGTCTTGTTGCCTATTTAAATTTTTTTCTTTTTTTTTTTTTTTTGAGACCTATTCTCACTCTGTCACCCAGACTGGAGGGCAGTGGTGCAATCTTGGCCCACTGCAACCTCTGTCTCCCAGGATCAAGCGATTCTCCTGCCTCAACCTCCCAAGTAGCTGGGATTACAGGCACGTGCCATCACACCCAGCTAATTTTTTTTTTTTTTTTTTGAGACAGTCTTGTTCTGTCACCTAGGCTGGAGTGCAGTGGTGCAATCTCGGCTCACTACAACCTCTGCCTCCTGGGTTCAAGCGATTCTCCTGCCTCAGCCTCCCAAGTAGCTGGGCACCCACCCCCGTGCCTGGCTAATTGTTTTGTATTTTTAGTAGAGACAGGATTTCACCATGTTGGCCAGGCTGGTCTCAAACTCCTGACCTCAGGTTTGAGGTCCACCCACCTTAGCCTTCCAAAGTGCTGGGATTACAGGCATGAGCCAGCACACCTGGCCATTTTTTTTGTATTTTTATTAGAGACTGGGTTTCACTATGTTGGCCAGGCTGGTCTCGACCTCTTGACCTCAAGTGATCCACCCACCTTAGCCTCCCAAAGTGCTAGGATTACAGGCATGAGCCACCACACCCGGCCTGATGATTATTTTTGGTTTTGCTTAAAGAGATGGGGCCTTGCTCTGTCTCCAGGCTGGTCTTGAACTCCAGGGCACAAGTGATCCTCCCACCTCAAACTCCCAAGTGGATTGGATTACAGGCATGAACCACCACACCCAGCTTCGTTTGTTTTGAATCCAAGGTTTTGCTATAGTACACACTGCTGAAATATTGTTGTTTTTGTTGAAAAGGGTCCTATAAATGACATTGCCCAAATAATTTGCATTTTTAACATATTAATAGGCATTGCAAATTACTCTCCAAAAATGGAATAATTTGCAGTCCAAACAATACCGTCATCAATACCAAATGTTACCAATCTGAGAGGAGAACGAAAGGAAGAAAGAAAAAGGAACAAAGAATCTACTGTTTTACATTGCGTTCTTTCAACTATTAACGAAGTTAAACCTTTTTCATGTTTACCATCCATTTGAATTTCTTCTTCTAGGAATTACCTGTTCACATTCTTTGTTCATTTTTCTTTTTCTTTTCTTTTTTGTTTTTTGTTGTTTTTCCTCACTCTTTTCCCTTACCCTTTGTTCATTTTTCTATCAGGTTGTTTTGGATTTATATTGATTTGTAGAAGCTCTTTGCACATTATAAACATTAGCCCTTTGTCTCTATTGTGTGGTAAATGTTGTTTCTTTATCTGTGACTAATCTTTTAACTTTGTAAATGTCACTTTTCTCAGTAGTTACAACAATAATAATACTAATAGCTGACCTTTATTGAGCACTTACAATATGCTGGACACCATTCTAAATGTTTTACATGGATTGTCTCATCGAATTCTTACCTTTTGAGGACTGAACTATTAATATCATTATCTCCATTTTACAAATGATAAAATCAAGTCTCAAAAAGGGGCCAGGCAAGGTGGCTCACGCCTGTAATCTCATCACCTTGGGAGGCTGAGGCGGGCAGATAACTTGAGGTCAGGAGTTCGAGACCAGCCTGGCTAACATGGTAAATTCCCGTCTCTACTAAAAATACAAAAGTTAGCCGGGTGTGCTGGCACGAGCCCATAGTCCCAGCTACTTGGGAGGCTGAGGCAGGAGAATCGCTTGAGGAGGCAGAGGTTTCAGTGAGCCGAGATCATGCCACTGCACTCCAGCCTGGGTGACAGAGGGAGACTCTGTCTCAAAAAAAAAAAAAAATTAGCCAGGCATGGTGGTGGGCACTTGTAATCCCAGCTACTCAGGAGGCTGAGGCACAAGAATTGCTTGAACCCAGGAGGAGGAGGTTGCAGTGAGCTGAGATCAAGCCACTGCACTCCAGCCTGGGTGACAAGGCGAGACTGTTTCAAAAAAAAGACTCAAAAAGGTTAAGTAACCAGGGTGGGCTCTCCCAGTTACTAATTGAACCAGAACACTGGTAGTATTGGAATACTTCTGATTCTACAGAAGTTTTAAATATTTAAGTCATCAAACCCATCCAGTTTTCAGGTTTCTTTACGTTCTGTGGTTTGTTAGGGAGGTTTTCTTTAATATAAGATGATGAAAATATTCTATTTTTCCTGCAGTTTTATTTTAACGTTAAATTCTTTAATCTATCTGGAGTTTATTTTCAGATGAATGAAATTGGGATTTGGTTTTTTCTCCTTCCAAATGGGCTGCCAGACATCCCAACAACAGTTTTTGAATAATGCATCCATTTTCCTCTGATATGAATGCCATTTCTATCATATCTACAATTCTCATGCATACATTTCTCTATTTTGATTTTGATTTTTTAAATTTGTGTCTAATCACCTTATTGGTTAGGATTTTGTATCCATATCATATAATCTGCAACTAATGATTCCTTTGCTATCCAACATATATAACACTTTTTCCATTTTCTTGTCTTTTGAGTCAATCAGACTGTTCTGAACTGTGTAGGGTAAGAGTAATGATCTTTCCTTTCCAAAGCCTGCCTTTAAAGGGAGTAACTTAGCCTTTTATTACTACTATTTTTTGTTTGTTTGTTTGTTTGTTATCTTGTTTAAAAAGCTTCCTGGCTGGGTACAGTGGTCCATGCCTATAATCCCAGCACTTTGGGAGGCCGAGATGGGTGGATCGCTTGAGGCCACAAGTTCGAGACCAGCCTGGCCAACATGGTGAAATCACATCTCTACTAAAAATACAAAAATTAGCTGGGTGTGGTGGCGCACGCCTGTAATCCCAGCTACTCAGAGGCTGAGGCATGAGAATTGCTTGAACCCAGGAGGCAGAGGTTGCAGAGTTGAGACCATGCCACTGCACTCCAGCCTGGGTGACAGAGCAAGACTCCCTTTCAAAAGAAAAAAGAAAATTCCCTTTCATTTAAAAAAAAATTAAATCAGAGTAACTGCTGAATTTTATCGATGGCTTTCCACATTTGATAAACAATATATTGTTAAAACCATACCGGCTTTTCTTCTTTAAGCCATTAGAACTCTAACGCTTTTGGTTCAAGGCTTTAAGCTCTTACCAGTTAATATAGAGATACTTTTTGGAGTGTTAACACTTTAAAGCTATCAACAGCCATTTCTCCTCAGTCTGGCTGATGGTGCAGAAAATCAGAGGGGTCATAAGGATTCAAGGCAAGTAGAGTCTCAAAGGCACAAACAGGTTCAGATGGGAGAAGACCCGCTGGCTCTTACCTGCCCGCAGATCGCAGGCGCAGGTGAAAATAGACAACTGCACTTTCCCCTTTGGACCCTGCTCCGGTAGTTTGCAACCTGGAAAAACTCTTCCATCCCCTTTCATCCTGCTCCCTCAATCTCTGCTTATGAAAATCCTACCCATTTTTAAACGCTCAAATTAAATACCACCTTCTCCCACTGAGTCTTCTCAGATCCCCTAGATGTCCCTCCAAATCCCTACTCCTTAATGCCACATCGTATAGTATGAAACCCCACCTTGGCAGGAATCACTTAACGGTCCCGTGTAGAATCACCGTTTATTTCTCTCTGTATCCCCAGCGCCTGGCAGTGTGCCTGGCGTGCAGTGGGTGCTCCCTCCATGCTGAACGAAAGACTGACAGACGGGAGGTGTGCCCCCCTCCATCCGTCTGGCCCTTCCCGCCAGGGCCCTGCAGGGCGGACTCCACCTCGGCAGAGGGCATCCCAGACCCCTCTCCAGCCCCGGAAGCCGGATTGCCAGCCATGGGAAGACTACACTTCCCAGCGATCCCAGGGAAAAGCGAAAACCCTTTGGCTTTGACAGCCGCCGCCACAAGTCTTTCCGCCTCCCCAGCCCGCCCGGGAGCTGCGAGCCACGAGCTGGATTATGGTGGCCTGAGCAGCCAACGCAGCCGCAGGAGCCCGGAGCCCTTGCCCCTGCCCGCGCCGCCGCCCGCCGGGGGGACCGGGGAAGCCGCCGCCGGCCCGCCATGCCCGCCCCTCCCAGCCCCGCCGGGAGCCCGCGCCCGCTGCCGTGGCTGGCCGCCGCCGTGCCGATGTAGCGGGCTCCGGATCCCAGCCTCTCCCCTGCTCCCGTGCTCGGCGGATCTCCCCTGACCGCTCTCCACGGCCCGGACCCGGGGGCTGGCCCAGGGCCCTGCAGGCTCTGGCGTCCTGATGCCCCCAAGCTCCCTCTCCTGAGAAGCCACCAGCACCACCCAGACTTGGGGGCAGGCGCCAGGGACGGACGTGGGCCAGTGCGAGCCCAGAGGGCCCGAAGGCCGGGGCCCACCATGGCCCAAGCCCTGCCCTGGCTCCTGCTGTGGATGGGCGCGGGAGTGCTGCCTGCCCACGGCACCCAGCACGGCATCCGGCTGCCCCTGCGCAGCGGCCTGGGGGGAGCCCCCGTGGGGCTGCGGCTGCCCCGGGAGACCGACGAAGAGCCCGAGGAGCCCGGCCGGAGGGGCAGCTTTGTGGAGATGGTGGACAACCTGAGGGGCAAGTCGGGGCAGGGCTACTACGTGGAGATGACCGTGGGCAGCCCCCCGCAGACGGTAAGGTGGTCAGGCCAGCCCTTAGCCCTCCGCCTGCATGAGCAGAGGGGAGACAGGCCGGGGATGCCTCAGGCTGGCCCCTGCTCAAATGGGCTGGTGGGGACAGCAGGAGGGACCCCTCCCCAGCCATTCCCCGGGGTCACGTGGTTGTTGGCAGAAGTGTTCCCAAGCTCCCCTTTCCCTTCTCTCCCCTGACTGCCTAGTTCCCCTTGCTCCTCATCTGACACATACGCCCTCCGGAAGGATTTGGGGCAAGAGAGACACATCAGCTGGGGACCCTGACCTGGAGGAAGGGTCCGCCACAGGGGCACTATAACAGGTGTCAGCCCCCTCTGACAGTGGCCCAGTCCGAGTCTCCCAAATCCCACCACTCTGGAGGTTGGCCACCCAACCTTGTCCCCTCCTCTGATTCCCACCATTGTTCCCAGCACCTCCAGGACCAAGGAATCCTGGCAGCAGTTGAATCAGCCCCTTGCTCCCACCATCTGGGCTGCCACTGGGACGGCAAACTGAGGTTGCCGAGGCCCCCCTGATTGCACTCAGCCCGGAAGCCCTGGACAGGCTCCTGCCGTCCCCTCCTCCTCCCCTTTTCCCTCTTGCGGGCTACACTCCAGCCCCTCCCCCATCCCACCCCCCCACCCCCCAGGCCAGAGGGGAACTGAACTGAGCCCGGGGAAAGGACAAATGGTAGGAAAGGAGCCAGAGTTCCCTTTTAAGAGTGAGACTCCTTTCATGGCGAGGGAGAGGGGAGTTGTAGAGAAAACACCGTGTGCCCTCCCCATCCTTCCTGACAATCTCCAAGGTACCTTCAAGGTGGCTGGTGGAGGTGGCACCCTCTGCACCTCTGTGGGTGAGCAGCCCTCCATGTGGGGTGCTGTGGCTGACCTCTGTGTGCATCTGCCGCCTCTGTGGGAGAGTCCGGGCCTGGGCAACCCTGTGGTTCTGTGTATGCTGGTGCGTGTCACCTTGAATCTGATCCTGCACATCTCTGTGAGCCACCTCCGGATCTGTGTCCTTGGGAGGGTCTGTGAAGGTGGGAGTGTGTTTGAGGTGGGTAGAGGGGACAGCCACACTTTCCTGAACTTCTCAGACAGCTAGAACTGGGAGAAACACAAACCCCCACCTCCCAATTACTTTACAGAAGCCAGCCTTCCTAGGTGTATGCTCCCCAGCCCTACCTCTCAGCTAGTCAAAAGCCTGGTCTTCCCCACTTTCTCATCCTCTTTCCTGTGCACCATAACTTCCCCAGAAGTAGTCTCCAGTGGGAGGTTGAGGGGGCAGGACAGAGGCCAAATCCAGGCCCTGAGCAAACAGATTGCTAGATGATATCGGCAGGGAGCAGCGGGTATGCAGAGACCTGGGACCTACTCCTGTTTCTGCTACTGATGTGCTTTGCACACTGTGCATGGACCTCTTCTCAGGAGAGGGAGCTTGGGGAACTGTGCATGATGCAGGACCGAGCTGCAGAACCCACACGAGCTTCGAGGTCAGACGGTCCACGAATCCCAGCTCTACCACCCACAGCTTTTCCTCTTCTCAACTGTGTGGCCTTGGGCAAATTGCATAACCTCTCTGAAATTACTGTCATGTCTTTAAAATGAGTAGAAAATGAGATCTCCTTTACAAGGTAATTGTGAGGATTAAGTTGTGAGGGTTAATTGTTCTAGGTGCTTTCACCCAGAACAATGCACCTGCATACAAAACTGACCTCCAACAAATATGAAGTCACTTTATCCTTGTCTGGCCTGTTCTGCCTCTTCTATGCTATGTAACGAGGCATAAAAACTTGGATGTCCTGGGCCTCCACGTTTTACATGTATAACACTGGGGTATCCTGTAATCCCAGCACTTTGGGAGGGCGAGGCAGGCAGATCACCTGAGGTCAGGAGTTCGAGACCAGCCTGACCAACATAGCGAAACCCTGTTTCTACTAAAAATACAAAAACAATTAGCTGGGCGTGGTGGCATGTACCTGTAATCCCAGCTACTCAGGAGGCTGAGGCAGGAGAATCACTTGAACCTGGGAGGCAGAGGTTGCAGTGAGCCAAGATTGTGCCATTGCCCTCCAGCCTGGGCAACAAGAGCAAAACTCCATCTCAGAAAAAAAACAAAAACAAAAACAGCCGGGCGCGGTGGCTCATGCTTGTAATGCCAGCACTTTGGGAGGCCGAGGTGGGCAGATCACCTAAGGTCGGGAGTTCGAGACCAGCCTGATCATCATGGAGAAACCCCGTCTCTACTAGAAGTACAAAATTAGCCAGGCATAGTGGCACATGCCTGTAATCCCAGCTACTCAGGAGGCAGAGGCAGGAGAATAGCTTGAACCCAGGAGGCAGAGGCTGCAGTGAGCCAAAATCGTGCCGTTGGACTCCAGCCTGGGCCACAAGAGCGAAACTCTGTCTACAAAAAAAAAAAAAACAAAAAAACTGGGGTATCCATTACTGTACTTCCCTGATCCCCTGAAATAATGCATACATCCTGCAGCCCAGTACTTAGCAGAGAGTAATTGCTCAATAAATGTCAGTTCCTTCCTCACTCCTTTCTAGAAGAGAAAAGTGGGCTTAAAGTTCAACACCAGTCCAGGAAGCTAGTGCCAGGGAGCCCACAACTAAAGCAACTGTGTGGCTTGCACTATGGTTTCTAACTAAGCCTGCGTCAGCCAGTCTCTGCTCTCTGGTGGCTTGGACTCTCTCCCCATCTGTCTGCAAGAAGGACACCCTTTCTTCCTACCTGGCGCAGCTGTTGTAAGTGCCAAATGAGAACTTGGATGGCATTGTATTCTGAACAAGTACAAGTGAAATTTGGGGAGCACTTTCTCTGTGCTAGGCAATTAATTGCTGGTGCTTGGGGGCTGACCCACAGACAGACAAGAAGACAAGTTTTCTGCCCACATAGAGTGGAAGTGAAAGGGCGGAAGTGACAAGTACAAGGTCATCCATGCAGATATACTCAAAGCGAGGTCTGCAAACCCTCATTGGAGTCAGCTAAAAATGTAAATTCCCTGGCCCCATCCCAGACCTCTAGAGACAGTCTCTCTGAGAATGGGGCCCCGCAGTTTGTGCCTCAAATTTGAGAACCATTTATGGCCGGACGCGGTGGCTCACGCCTGTAATCCCAGCACTTCGGGAGGCTGAGGCGGATGGATCACGAGGTCAGGAGTTTGAGACCAGCCTGGCCAATATGGTGAAACCCTGTCTCTACTAAAAATACAAAAATTAGCTGGGTGTGGTGGCGCATGCCTGTAGTCCCAGCTACTCAGGGCGCGGAGGCAGAAAAATCTCTTGAACCCAGGAGGCAGAGGTTGCAGTGAGCCAAGATCACGCCACTGCACTCCAGCCTGGGTGACAGAGCGAGACTCCATCTCAAAAAAAAAAAATAAATAAAAACAAAAAGAGTAGGACTGAAAGACACAGGCACAGGGGGCCCTCACAACAGTCCAGGTGTGAGGCCCTCTATGACAAGGAGGGCATTAGGCTGCGATAAGATGGAAAGAGAAAGGAAGGGTAGGATGCAGAGAACGTGCCAGGGCAGGTGGGGAGGATTTGGTGACATTGGTGTGAAGGGAAAGGAAGAAGGCATCAACAATGGTTTTAAGATTCTGATCTGGGGTGAACTGGAGGATAACAAGACTGTGGGAATAGGAAAGGTGGCAGGAGGGGATGGCTTATAGTACTTGTATACAAATTTATTTGTTTGTTTGTTTATTAATTATAGGGTCTCACTCTGTTGCCCAGGCTGGAGTGCAGGGGCACAATCATAGCTCCTGGGCTCAAGTGATCCTCCTGCCTCAGGCTCCTGAGTAACTGGGGCTACAGGCACATGCCACCAGGCCCAGCTGATTTTTTTCAAATTGTCTCACTATGTTGCCCAGGCTGGTCTCCAACTTCTGGACTCAAGTGATACTTCCACCTTAGCCTCCTATTAGTTTGTCCCTTACAGCAATTCCTACAATATATAAAAAGACAACTTCAGTGAGCTATGATTGCACCACTGCAATCTCCAGCATGTCAGAGGGTGAAAGAGACCCTATCTCTAAAAA
This sequence comes from Theropithecus gelada, assembly GCF_003255815.1. Taxonomy (NCBI): domain Eukaryota; kingdom Metazoa; phylum Chordata; class Mammalia; order Primates; family Cercopithecidae; genus Theropithecus; species Theropithecus gelada. The sequence goes on along the minus strand of NC_037682.1, from coordinate 108,832,329 downwards.
AGAAAAAAAAAAAAGGTCTTTATCACTCACAGTGTCTAGCAGAAGAAACGGGGTTGAAAGGTTAAACCACTGGCCAGGTAGAAGGCCAGTAAGTTAAGACCTGTTTCGTCCTTGTTCTTCCTACTGTGCCATTTGTCTTGGGGAAGAAGAAGTTTATCACAAGCATCCCTCTTCCATTCTCCTATTACACCTGGTGATACCTCCATTACTACACTTGTAACATATTACAACTGTTTTTGTGTTTGTTTCTCTCATAAAACTTCAAGCTCTGGCCAGGCGCAGTGGCTCATGCCTGTAATCCCAGCACTTTGGGAGGCTGAGGCAGGAGGATCATCTGAGGCCAGGAGTTCAAGACCAACCTGACCAATATGGTGAAACCCTGTCTCTACTAAAAATACAAAAATTAGCCGGGCATGGTGGCAGGTGCTTGTAATCCCAGCTGCTCGGGAGGCTGAGACAGGAGAATTGCTTGAACCTGGGAGGCAGAGGCTGCAGTGAGCCGAGATCATGCCACTGCACTCTAGAGCGAGACTCTGTCTCAAACAAACAAACAAAACTTCAAGCTCTTAAGGACAGTGTCTTTTACATTTTATTTATTTATTTTGCAGTTATCCTTTCTTTGCATTATAATAATCTATAACAATGCCAAGCTCAGAACATACACCTAAAAAACATTGAGTGAATGAATACATGAGCTGCAAGCCTCTAAACAGAACTGTTGAAGGGCAGTTGTAAATGCAGAACTGTAGCTCTTGGAGAAAGTATTTTCTTTTAAATGAAAGGGCCAGGTGCAGCGGTTCACACTTGTAATCCCAGCACTAAGGTGAGGCTGAGGCAGGCAGATCACCTGAGGTTGGGAATTTGAGACCAGCCTGGCCAACATGGTGAAACCCCATCTCTACTAAAAATACAAAAATTAGCTGGGTATGGTGGCAGGCGCCTGTAAACTCAGCTACTCAAGAGGCTGAGGCAGGAGAATCGCTTGAGCCCGGGAGGCAGAGGTTGCAGTGAGCCGAGATCGTGCCACTGCACTCTAGCCTGGGTGACAGAGTGAGACCCTGTCTCTAAATAAATAAATAAAAGGATGTTATCTCATTTTGATATTACGGGCATCACTGACCAAACACAGGATAATAAGGTAACTGTTAGGAGTGAAATTTGGTGATAGTCAATTCAGTGTAACAGATATTTATTGAGTACCTACTGTGTGTAGAAGAGAAAAATCATGCCATAGTCTTAGCCCTTGGACAGCTCACAATCTGATGTGAGACATAGACATAATACCTAAATATTACACACGACCAAATGCATTTGGTACAAATAGTGGAACAGTGGGTCTTGGAAGTGCACAGAGAGAAGCAGCTACTTCTGACATGGTATTAGGGACAGCTTGCTGGAAAAGGAGGTTTTTGTTTTTTGCTTTTGTGTGTGTGTGTGTGTGTTTTTTTTTTTGAGAGGGAGTCTTGCTCTGTCACCCAGGGATCCACCCGCCTCGGCCTCCCAAAATGCTGGGATTACAGGCATAAGCCACCGCAGCCAGCCAAAAAGGAGGTATTTGAATAAGACCTCGAAAGAGGAGAAAGCTTTGCAATATGGAGAGTGGTGAGGAGGAGCGCTTCATGAAGAAAAGCGTGAACGATGGTGAGAAGCCAGAAGGCATGGTGGGGATGCGGGGCTGACAGGACTTTGGGTTTTATTCTGCAAACAGTAAGGAATCGTTGTAGGTATACGAGAAGAGGGATGATATCGTCTATTTCAGTCCTAGGAAAACAGCTTCAGTATGCAGGATGACTTGGAGAGTCTAGCATCATGACTCTAGACATGGAAACAAGGATCTCAAGATAGATGGGCCTGAAAGAGGGTGGTGGCAGTGAGGGTAGAGAGGAGGAATCAGTATTCATCCATCGTTTAACTAGTTATTCTGTGCACTTGATGAGATGTATGGGGTGAGAGAGAGGGAAGAGGAGATGATGGCTTTATTTAACCTCTCTGACTTTTTGTCAGGGAACAAAGCAACAGGGGCAAGCTTTTGAAGCACAATATAGTTTTTTTGTTTGTTCGTTTTGAGACGGAGTTTCGCTCTGTCGCCCAGGCTGGAGTGCAGTGGCGTAATCTCAGCTCACTGCAACGTCTACTTCCTAGGTTCCAAAGATTCTCCTGCCTCAGCTTCCCAAACAGCTGGGATTACAGGGGCCTGCCACCACACCCAGCTAATTTTTTTTGTATTTTTAGTAGAGACAGGGGTTTCACCACATTGGCCAGACTGGTTTCAAACTCCTGACCTCAAGTGATCCGCCCACCTCAGCCTCCCAGAGTCCTAGGATTACAGGTATGAGCCACCGCACCCGGCCAGGAAGCACAATAGAGTTTACCAAAGTTTATGTTTATTATTCTGCTTTAATTATAAGGGATAAGTATTAGCTTACCCATTTTGGGGATGAGGAAACTGAGGCCCAGAGAGACTAAGTGTCTCGTCCAAAGTGATTCTGTTAAGAACAGAGTCGGGGTTCAAATCTAGGTCCTTGGATTCTGAGTCCAAATACTGGGGCCTGTCCTTCCTGTGTTCTACGATCTGGGACATGTTGGTTGCCTCTGAGAGGCTAGTGGGTCATCCTTGTGGAAGTGTTCAGCCACCAGCTGACAGTGGGAATCTGGAGAGAGGTTAGAACTGGGCAGGCAGACAGGACTCATCCACAGAGAGGCTGTGAAAGCCAAGTTAAAAAATAGTCTTGTTCATTGAGGGAACGGAGAGGGAAAGGAGAAAAATGATTAGGGAAAGAATATTAGGTGTAGACAAGGAAGCAAGAGAAAATGATCAGAGCAGTAGAAAACTACGAGGGCTCAGGGTCTCAGAAACCAAGAAGGCCCAGGTGGTTTTCCTTTTTTTCCTCTCCTCCCCGCATAATGGCTTCAAACTGTGCTTGGCAGGGTTCTGTAAAGGGACCTCAGTGGTGAAGGAGAAGGCTGGGAGCAGTCAACACTCTAAATCCCCACCCTTCCTGTCACCAAGCCATCCCCATCCCCCTGCCCCAAATCTCCTGAGCCTCCCAGGATAACTTTGCTTTTATTATTTTTATACAGTGGACTTCTGGGTTATATTTTTTAAAAAAAAGTTTTTATAATAAAAAGGTTGAAAACCATCGAGCTCAAAGAACCACCTTCCAAATCAGACAAAGCCAACAAGACCCCAGCTCCATTAGTTGCCTACCCCAGTCCCTGCAGCCACCACTGGCTTTCCTGGATTGGGCCTCAGGTTGCACACAAGCCCTTGCTGGAGCCCTCATCCTGTCATTCCACATTCTCCTCTACTCCCCAGACCAGAAAAGAAGAGTTTAGCTGGGAGTGAGGGGGCATTGAGAAAGAGTATGCTCTCTCTAAAAGCACTAAGGTGGAAGGTCAGGAACCCTTCTTGGGCCTCTCCAATAAAGGGCTGGGCAGAAAATTCCAGTTGAAAATCCAGGAAGAGGCCAGGCACAGTGGCTCACACCTGTAATCCCAGCACTTTGGGAGGCCAAGGCAGGTGGATCACCTGAGGTTAGGAGTTCAAGACCAGCATGGCCAACGTGGTGAAACCCCGTCTCTACTAAAAATACAAAAATCAGCTGGGCATGGTGGCACGTGCCTGTAATCCCAGCTAATTAGGAGGCTGAGGCAGGAGAATCGCTTGAACCCAGGAGGCGGAGATTGCAGTGAACTGAGATCCTGCCACTGCACTCCAGCCAGGGCGACAGGGGGAAACTCCGTCTCAAAAAAAGAAAATCCAGGAAGAGAAACACCTCCCAGGGAAGCCCCCATACCTGATGACTAACTTCTGTCTCTCCTGGGAGCCTTCTCTTTCAGGTGCCTGGGCAGGGGAGAGTTCTGGGAAGAAGCCAGAACATTTTCTGAGTTCTGGAGCTGCCCTGAGATTATCCTGGCAGGATGCAACAGCACCTGAGTACATTCGTAGTACCGCAGCCTCGGGTACTGTAGCCAGGTGGTTCCCAAAATAGGAGAGCTGGGCTGTGCTGGGGAGACTTAAGATCAGCAGTACTGGGGGGATTCTGACATGGGGGAGCTGGGACTCCTAGGTCATTTTCCTCAGAGCAAACTGGCCAAGCTCTGTCTCCTCCCATGCCAACTTATCCTCTGTCACCATATCTCCCGAGCTGCTGTCACTCTGGGGCTACTCTCTCTGCTGCCCACTGTAGGCTAGGTGTCTTCTTGCTTGGTCTTTCAAGGTCAGTGAATCCCATCAGTCTTTTTTTTTTTTTTTTTTCCTTGAGACAGGTTCTCTGTTGCCCAGGCTGGAGTGCAGTGCATGATCTCGGCTCCCTGCAACCTCCACCTCCTGGGTTCAAGCAATTCTCCAGCATCGACCTGCCAAGTAGCTAGAACTACAGGCGCACGCCACCACGCCTGGCTAATTTATATATATATATATATATATATATATATATATATATATATATATACTTAATAGTTTACTCCCGTCTTTTTTTTTTTTTTTTTTGGTAGAGACGGGGTTTCACTATGTGGCCAGAATAGTCTCAAACTCCTGACCTCAAGTGATCCGCCCATCTCAGCCTCCCAAAGTGCTGGTACTACAGGCGTGAGCCATTGTGCCTGGCCCCACCACTTATTCTTTTCCAAGGCCTGTGGAGGTTTTGACAGGTAGGACAAGGAGTGAGTTCCAGCATCTCCCAATGACTTGAACAAACAAGCCCATGTGCTAAGCATGACACAGGTGCCATGGGGGGAGATGCCAGAGGTCAGCTTCATTTTCAACTGAGGACAGAGCAAGAGAAGATTCAAGCCACTGTAACCTGTGGGTGGGACAAGGTTAAATAACAGGAAGGACTTACTGTCTGACAATGCAAAGCAGGTGGTGAATAGCTGCTGTGATACCTTGTGGAGCATGGGTTTTCCATGTGGGTTCCGCAGAGGCTAAAGGTGCTGAAGAGATGCCTCAAGAGCCAGCACAGGCAGGGGATGGAAGCAGAGGAAATCAACCCTCCCCTTCAAACAGAACATCTCTGCCTTTTTCTCTCTTGTACACTAGGATCCTGCATACAATTGGAAAAGGGGGAAAGGATTCTGCTGCTTCATTTATTTTATTTTATTTTATTTTATTTTTTGAGATGGAGTCTCGCTCTGTCGCCCAGGCTGGCGTGCAGTGGCGCAATCTCGGCTCACTGCAAGCTCTGCCTCCCGGGTTCACGCCATTCTCCTGCCTCAGCCTCCCCAGTAGCTGGGACTACAGGTGCCCGCCACCACACCCGGATAATTATTTGTATTTTTTAGTGGAGACAGGGTTTCACCGTGTTAGCCAGGATGGTCTTGATCTCCTGACCTCGTGATCCGCCCACCTCGGCCTCCCAAAGTGCTGGGATTACAGGTGTGAGCCACCGCACCTGACTGATTCTGCTGCTTTAGAAAAAAAAAAAAAAGTTTGAAAACTACTGTCATAAATTTTTGGACCATCGACATCCCATTATTTTATTGGAGTAGGAGGCACTGATAAATATTAATTGAGCTGGCCGGGTGCAGTGGCTCACACCTGTAATCCCAGCACTTTGGGAAATTGAGGCAGGTAGATCACGAGGTCAGAAGATTGAGACCATCCTGGCTAACATGGTGAAACCCCGTCTCTACTAAAAAAAAAAAAATACAAAAAATTAGTCTGGCATGGTGGCAGGCGCCTTTAGTCCCAGCTACTTGGGAGGCTGAGGCAGGAGAATGGTGTGAACCTGGGGGGCGGAGCTTGCAGTAAGCTGAGGTCGTGCCACTGCACTCCAGACTGGGCGACAAAGCGAGACTCTGTCTCAAAAAAAAAAAATAAAAATAAAAATAAAAAGCTGAGCTGGGTTAGAGGCTGCGGAGAAATGGAGCATCCCATCCAAAGGGGGAAAGGTACACTAGATAAGGTTTGGGGTGACCCAGCCACATTGGGACTCCTTGAAAAACCAGCCAGAGGTGGGGTAAGTGGCACCAAGGAGCCTGCTTGCTCCCAGGTACCAATGGCCAGCTACTGCCAGGAGAGGCAAGTGGAAGGCAGAGGAACTAGCTGGGAAAAGGAGTCCATTTGCACAGGGATGGCTCATTTGTTCAAGGTGGGAGGAACCTGGACAGGACCCAGTTGCTGGACTCTGAGGCAGTAGCTGTGTGCTCTGTTGGCCATAAGCCCCTCCCAGCTGCTGACTTTAGGCTTCTCTTGTCCTTCCTTGCCCCCTTTTCTCAGCCTTGGGTAAGTTCAGGTCTGGAAATCACTTAGGAAAAGCAGATGAAGCTGACTCACAAGGTTCTGGGACCAAGGAGCCCTGGAGTCACTATAACTGCTCTAAGAACCACAGGACCCTGGGTGGATATTCACCAACATGGTGAAACCCCGTCTGTACTAAAAATGCAAAAATTAGCTGGGCGTAGTGGCGAACACCTGTAATCCCAGCTACTCAGGAGGCTGAGGCGGGAGAATCGCTTGAACCCGGGAGACGGAAGTTGCAGTGAGCCAAGATTGTGCCACTACACTCCAGCCTGGGTGACAGAGCGAGGTCCCATTTAAAAAAAAAAAAAAAAGCAAGAGTCTGTAAGGTCATGGGAATTAACTGCAGGGAATGAGACAGTTGCTGTCAATTTTAAAAAAAAAATCACTATGGAGCATCTACTCAGGGCTAGGTAACAATTAGGTAATAAGCAATACAAACGCTCCCTGCCCTTGTGGAGTTCATAGTCTGTGGGACAGGCAGACATTAAATAAATGATTAAAAGTGTGAGTGGTAGACAAAGAAGCACAGGTGCTACTGAGGATCTGTAAGAGGAAGAATCTAATCTCATCTGGGTGTCAGGACAAGACCTTTGAAAGAAAGGATGTTTAAAGTGTGATGTGAACATTAGAACAGGGAAAGAACGTTGCAGACAAATATATGCAAAGATGCACAAGTGAGAGATCATCGTGCTTTAGGGAAACTTCACAAGAAGCCCGGTGAGGAAAGGGAACTGGCAAGAGATGTTCACAGGGTTGACCTATGGTTGGTGCCTTCAAGGTCAAGGACCCCAGGATTTAATTCAGATAGTTTGTGTCAGTTATCTGATGCTGGGTAACAGACTACTCCAAAATTTAGTAGCTCAAACAAGAGTCATTTTATTTTTCAGGATTCTGTGTGTTGGCTTGTGATTCTTCTACAAATCCTACCTGGGCTCACCCATGTGGCTGCATTCAGCTGGGGACTGGACTAATCCAGGCCTGTTGGGCCTCTGGCTCTGTGAAGTCTTTCATTCTGAAGGAGGCAAGACTGAGTTACTTCACATAGAATCTGAGGACAGCGTTCCAAGAGGGCAATCCCCAATGCACAAGTGCTTATCAAGCCTCTCCTTGCATCATTTGCTGATATCCTGTTGACCACAGCCAGTCACATGGCTAAGCCCAGAGTCACTGTCAGAGGGGATCCCGCAAGGGCATGTGTGGAGGGCAGGGTGGTTCATTAGTGTAACAATCTACCACATACATCTTCTCCAAGCGGGAGAGACGAGAAGGTCAAGGAGATGAAACACCACATTTAAGCCTTGGTCAGAACCAATGGATTCTTATCCTAGCCTTGTGGCTTGTGTAAGATGGGTGAAGTTGCTTACTCACTCTAGGTCTCACTTTCCGCCTCTGTAAAATGGAAGGCCTCTAAGTCTCAACTTCAGCTGAAAGCCTTGTTATACAAGAATACAGGTGTCTTTCCTCTTTAACTGTGAGGCCCACACAGAAGAAAATAGACTTTCTATTGAATAGGAAGAATTGGAGCTAGACCCCCCACTCCAGAGGCTTGTGCAAAAGTGCTATGACCTTGGGGTAGTACCAAGAAAGGGTGTGGATTCTTAATAACGAGAGATGGTTCAGAACTGGAAAGAGTCCCCATCTCTCCAGGCCACTAAACAGATGCCCCTTGAAGGCATTTTTCTTTTTTTTTTGAGATGGAGTCTTGCTCTGTTGCCCAGGCTGGAGTGCAATGACACTATCTTGGCTCACTGCAACATCTGCCTCCCAGGTTCAAGCAATTCTCCTGCTTCAGCCTCCCGAGTAGCTGGGATTACAGGCGCGTGCCACTACGCCTGGCTAATTTTTGTATTTTAAGTAGAGACGGGGTTTCACCATGTTGGACCAGGTTGGTCTCGAACACCTGACCTCAGGTGATCCACCCACCTCGACCTCCCAAAGTGCTGGGATTACAGGCATGAGCCACCGTGCCCGGCCCCCGGCATTTTTCATCCAGAAGAATCTGAGCTATCACTGCTAGTGAGAGCTGAGGCCAAGACAGGTGGGATTTGGGGAACAAAGAGCTTACCCTAAACTTGCCAGCTCCATACCTGCCTCATCACCCAAGATCTATTTCTGAGAACTGCAGGAGAACACGCAGAGTGGAACCTGGGCAGGTGTGCCTTTCCCTGTGGGGCTTGTTAGCACTTCCCATGAAGCTGCCTTTCCTCTGAGGCCCCCAGGGGCACGTTTGTTTGTTAAATGATTGACACTGACCTAGTTCTGACCCCAGGCTGCAGCTCCCTGGGCATCTGACTCCTGGGTCTGCCTCACCCCAGGGGACAAAGATGATGGCTCCAGGATCACAGGCTGCGTAAATACAGGCAGGTGTCATGCCTGGGGCCAGGTGAGAGGAAGGCAGGTCTAAGCTAGAGCCACACCTATAACCTAAAACACCCATGGTTTGGGAGCCACTGAGAGATGCCTCCCGATCTCCCAACCCCCCAAAAAATGTTGATTAGCTCTTTCATCTTTTCTTTCCTTCAACCATTCATTCATTCAATAAATATTATTGCCAGGCACTGTGATACCTTAGTAGAATACTATGGACACCTTAGTAATTTTTAAAAAAATTCTATATGAGGGGAGATGAGATTCAGTGTGTAATTACAGAGTGACAAGTTCTATGGAAGGTTTTATTTTACTTTATTTTATTTTATTTTAAGATAGGGTCTCACTCTGTCACCCAGGCTGGAGTGCAATGGCTGATCTCGGCTCACTACAACCTCCACCTTCTGGGTTCAACTCATTCTCATGCTTCAGCCTCCCGAGTAGCTGGGATTACAGGTGCACGCCACCATGCCCGGCTCATTTGTGTTTTTAGTAAAGACACGGTTGGCCGGGCGCGGTGGCTCAAGCCTGTAATCCCAGCACTTTGGGAGGCCGAGACGGGCGGATCACGAGGTCAGGAGATCGAGACCATCCTGGCTAACACGGTGAAACCCCATCTCTACTAAAAAATACAAAAAACTAGCCGGGCGAGGTGGCTGGTGCCTGTAGTCCCAGCTACTTGGGAGGCTGAGGCAGGAGAATGGCCTAAACCCGGGAGGCGGAGCTTGCAGTGAGCTGAGATCCGGCCACTGCACCCCAGCCTGGGTGACAGAGCAAGACTCTGTCTCAAAAAAAAAAAAAAAAAAAAACACGGTTTCACCATGTTGGCCAGGCTGGTCTTAAATTCTCGACCTAAAATGATCTGCCCGCATTGGCCTCCCAAATTGTTGGGATTACAGGCGTGAGACACCGTGCCTGGCCTGGAAGCATTTAAGTAAGAAAATATAACCTGGTCTCTCTCCCTAAGGAAATCCCTTGAGCTCAGATGGCAAGATGTGTAGGGGATAAGTAGATAAACCTGCAAGTGGAGAGGAGGATGGCCCAGGCAGAGTGAAGCTGATACAACAACCTTTGCGAGAGGGACCATGGCTGGTGTGGGGAACTGAGATGAGGTCAGTGTGGCTGGCAGCAGAGCTTTACGGGTTTTTTGCTTTTGTTTTGTTTTGTTTTGCTTTTGAGACAGAATCTTGCAATCTTGCTCTGTTGCCCACACGAGTGTAGTGGCGCCACCTCACCTCACTGCAATCTCCACCTTCCAGGTTCAAACGATTCTCCTGCCTCAGCCTTCCAAGTCACTGGGATTACAGGTGCCTGCTACCATGCCTGGCTAGTTTTTGTATTTTTGGTAGAGATGGGGTTTTACCATGTTGCTCAGGCTGGTCTCGAACTCCTGACCTCAGGTGATCCAACTGCCTCGGCCTCCTAAAGTGCTGGGATTACAGGCGAGAGCCACCACACCTGCCCAGCTTTACGTTTTTAATAGCAAAGGAAAACTGTTTACATAGGAGGGTTAACAGTCAAATTTGACTTTGAATAGATCACTCTGGCTGCAGTGCAGAAAACAGATTGGAGAAGAGTGGATGTGCCAAAAGCAGCTGGGAAATTATTGTGATATTCCAGGGTGAGCTGATGACAGCTTGGCCTAGGGGCAGCAAAGGAAATAAGGAATGAATACATTCAAGAGACTTGTTAGGAGGCTTAATTGGACAGGACTTGTTGATGCACTGGATAGAGAGATGAAGAAGAGGAAGGTGTTAGGATACCTCTGATACTGCTTACTTACAGAACAGATGGGTGATGATGCCATCCACTAGTATAAGGAACACTGGAAGGCAGCCACCAGATGGGCAGGACCACGTCGGGTCAGCTTAGGACATCCTGAGTTTGACCTTTTTTTTTTTTGAGATGGTCTTGTTCTGTCACCCAGGCTGGAGTGCAGTGGCACAATCATGGTTCACTGCAACCTCCAACTCCTGGGCTCAAGCGATCCTTCCACCTCAGCCTCCCGAGAAGCAGGGACCACCAGCGCCCGCCACCATGCCTAGCTAATTAAAAAAAAATTTTTTTAGACGTGGGTGCGTGTGTGTATGTGTTGGCGGCGGGGGGGGGGGGTCTCACTATGTTGCCCAGGCTGGTCTTGAACTCCTGGACTCAAGTGATCCCCTTGCCTTGGCCTCCCAAAGTGCTGGGATTACAGGTGTCAGCCCCTGCACCCAGCCCTTGAGGTATCTTTGAGACACTTGGATGCGTGCATCGGGAGCTCAGAGGAGAGGAAAAAGCTGGAGTTAGGAGCTTAGATGTCACCAGGATCTAGGGAGAGATGGCTTAGTGGGAAAGGGTCGTTACAGAGGAAGAGGGCCAAAGCTCAAGCCTTGTGAAAGGAGCCTGCCAAGGAGACAGAGAACACAGGACCTGAGAAGATGAAGGCTGACTTGAAAAATACCTTCAGTGTTTGGTGACATGAAATCACCGGTGACTGTAGTAAGGGCTGTTTTATAGTGGAGGAATGGAGGCGAAACCCAGTTTTAGAATGGGTTGAGGAATGCGTGGGAGGTGAAGAAATGGAGACAGCCTGGCTAAGTGCTTTGGTTGTGAAGGGAGAGGAGAGAGGGGAGCTGGAGGCGGATGTGAGATTAAGGAAGTTTTTTGTTTTTGTTTTTTTAACGAAGAGATGAGCATCTGTAAATGTCAACAGGAAGAATTCAAATTTGGTGGAGATGGGGGCAGGGTGGGGTGGCTGTATCTATGTGAGGGAAAAGGGCCAAGGAAGAGGTGGGTGCCTGGGAAGGGAGGAGGGAATTGGCTCCCCAGCACAGGTGGCAGCTCATGTGAAGCCTGGGAGGAGCAGCCGCAGGCAGGTTGGTGTAGTTGGCTGTGAGAGATGAGGGCAATCCCATCCCCTGGTCCTGTTCAGTGACTCCAGAGGGGAGCCCAGCTACTGGGGTTCAGTGACTGCAGCCCCTCCGCCACTGCATCTGCTCGGGCGGCCCTGAACTGCCCTGTTTCATGATGAGTGAGCAGTGCCTCAGCCTTGCCTCGGGCTCCTGTCCTGTAAGAGCCCCCTGCATCCCCGCTTTGGAATGGAGCAGGAATGGGGAAAGGCTGCCTGGACTGGCCAGGGCTTGGATTAGAAGTGTTGAAGGACAGGACCAGAATTACTTTTCTCGGGCGGGAGCACACTGAAGAGGGCAGACAGCTCGACATTTGCTTGGGAGAGAAGCCCAACTGTTTATTCTGGGTTTTTTTGGTTGTTTTTTTTTTTTTTTTTTTGGTGGAAGCTGGAGAGGTGAGGCAGAGAGCAGTGGGAACCTGAAATGTGGTATTGGGGTGGGTGAGACGGATGGGAGTGGGGAGGCACGTGCCTTTCTGGGCTCAGCCTGGGCCCCTTTGAGGTTGAAGTGGGAAAGGCTGGGGCTAGAAGGACAGCAAGAGTGCCCAGGGCCTCCGGGCTCAGGTGGGAGTACTCTGCAGAGAGCTCCCTCCAGCCTCGCAGGAGAGGAAGGGGGAGGCAGGGAGGGGCAGGGACAGCAGGAGCCCCCAGGTCAAAGCTCCACTCCAGTGTAAAGCAGTAGCCGTGTTTGCCTAGAACTGGCCGGATGTTCCCTCCCTTGCACAGGCCACAAAGACTTGTTGTGGAGGAGATCCTCTTTCTTTGGGGTCCAGTGATAGCAGGGAGCCCTGTAAGATGAGGCCAGACCCCATGCTGGGAGCTGAGTCCTGGGAATGGGGAAGAGGGTTCCTGGGGAGAGGGTGGGTGAAGAAGCCTTTTTAATCATTAACCTGGTTGATTACATCTGACCTGCTGAGCCTCCCAGCTCTATTGATTTTCTCTGAAAGCGCAGCATCTGGAGCTGGTGGCTGCCCAGAGACCGGGGAGAGAGACTACGGGTAGAGAGAGGTAGGGGAAGAAGGGCAGGGAGGGGAGTGGAAACCAGGCCAGGAGTGGGGGACTGGGAAGGAGGGAGGAGACAAGGTCTGAGGGCCGGGACATTGTCAGGGGAGTCTTTGGGGATGTGAGGAGGCCAGAAAGTCTAAGCAGGCACTGGGTGGGGCGGGGGGTGGGGGGCACAGCCAGCACAGCCACAGACGCACCACGGAGAGCAGGAAGGAGCCAGAGAGGATCTGGCAGAGGATGAAACTAAGTCCAGAGAAGCACAGTGATCTGCTCAAGGTGACAAGGTCAGAGCCTGCACCAAAGCTGAGGTCAGTTGATTTCACTGGATTGAGAGAAGATACAGAAATGAAGGCCCCTGGGGCAAGAGAGAAGCTGAGGTGATAGAAAGTCGGCAAGAGACTAGATGCAATTTACAAATTACCATTTTTCTGAAGGTGGGGACTTTCCTTTTTTTGCCCGTGAGGATATAGTAGACATTTAAAAAATGGCTCTGGTCTGACTGAAGGTGGGGTCAGGCCTTCAAAGGAGGAAGAAAGGGCCAAGTAGAAGTGATGCTAGAGGCCGGGCACAGTAGCTCACACCTCAGCACTTTGGGAGGCCGAGGCAGGTGGATCACCTGAGGTCAGGAGTTCAAGACCAGCCTGGCCAACGTGGTGAAACTTCATCTCTACTAAAAATACAAAAATTAGCCCGGTGTGATAGTGCACATTTGTAATCCCAGCTACTCAGGAGACTGAGACAGGACAATCACTTGAACCCAGGAGGCAGAGGTTGCAGTGAGCCAAGATTGCGCCATTGCACTCCAGCCTGGGTAACAAGAGCGAAACTCTGTCTTAAAAAAAAAGAAGTGATGCTAGAAAGAGCTGGACAGAAGGGAACACCAAGAAGACACCTGTGCATCTTCACTTAGCCAAATCCAGGGCCCTGACAAGATGGGTTTTCACCAGGACATTTTATGGGGCTCCTGGCTCCCCACTGTTTCTGACAGTAGGACTCCTAGGTCTGTGTCACCTCTGAGACAGAAGGGGAGCAACATACTGGTGGCAGGGACAGAACCACACGCATGGACACTGATGTGCCATCCTGGTCCCCACAGGTCCCCTCACCAGTACAGCTCCTAGAATAGGTCTTCTCTGAGCTGGAGGGGATAAGCCAGAGTGCTTCCTGGGAGAACAGAAAAGGAGCAGGGGGCTCTGAAGACAGAGTCAGGTACACAGTGAGCAGGGGCGATGTGACAGTAGAGAGACATGGGAATGGAGACAGCACACATACCACATAGCTCTGAGATGATGTGCAAAATGTTATGACTCCATAGACTGAAGCAGACACAGCTTTTCTTTTTTTTTTTTTTTTTTTTTTTTTTTTTTTT
>NC_037682.1:108794106-108818355 GCF_003255815.1 Theropithecus gelada | reverse complement strand
TTCTTTTCTTTTTTTTTTTTTTTTTTTTTTTTTTTTTTTGAGACAGGGTCTTGCTCTCCCAGGCCGGAGTGCAGTGGTGTGATTTCCGCTCACTGCAACCTCCGCCTCCTGGGTTCAAGTGATTCTCCTGCCTCAGCCTCCCAAGTAGCTGGGATTATAGGCACGCATCACCATACCCGGCTAATTTTTGTATTTTTAGTAGAGATGGGATTTCACCATGTTCACCAGGCTGGTCTTGAACTCCTGACCTCAAGTGATCCACCCGCCTTAGCCTCCTAAAGTGTTGGGATTACAGGTGTGAGCCACTGTGCTGGCCTCAGACACAGCATTCTAAGGCCATGTTGAGTGTGCCAAAGGAAACCGGTATTTTACCCCAGAATATACTACTTTGACATATTTTGAGTTGGCTGTCAGAGGGCCAGCACACAGAAGTGGCCCTGCAAAGCTGGCTTTTGAGGGAGATTTGCATCTGCAGAGAATCTGCATTGATGCCACCTGGCTTTCTCTGAGGCCCTCCCTGGTCCAAATCTAGGAAAGATTAACTGAGAGTCTGACATGTTTAAAGCTCTGCAAGAAACATACATCACCTGTTCTCTCTGAGGGGTGTTACCTGTGAGGTTTCATTCACACAAAAATACCACCTTTACTGGCCTGGCCTCCTCTCCCTCCCATAACTATTTCTGCCGAAGTCCAAGTCCCCTTTTTTTTTTTTTTTTTTTTTTCGAGACAGGGTCTCACCCTGTCGCCCAGGTTGGAGTGCAGTGGCATGGTCTCAGCTCACTGCAACCTCCACCTCCCAGGGTCAAGTGAGTCTCGTGCCTCAGCCTCCTGAGTAGCTGGGACTACAGGCATGTACCACCATGCCCAGCTAATTTTTGTATTTTTAGTAGATACAGAATTTCCCCATGTTGGCCAGGCTGGTCTCAAACTCCTGACCTCATGTGATCTGCCTGCCTCAGCCTCCCAAAGTGCTGGGATTTCAGGGGTGAGCCACCGCACCTGGCCCAAGCTCCCATTCTTTCTGTAACCTCAAGATGGTATAAAATCAACCATCTGGCTATTTCTTTGACTTCTTATATTTTTTGACTCCCATGCATGTTAGTTCTTCTACTAATCTGCCTTTTTTCAGTTGGTTTTTCAGCAGACCTTCAGAGGGCACAGGGAAGTGTTCCTTTGGCCCCTGCAGCACCACAGGACCCCAAGTCCTGTCTGTGGTTGTTGTGGTAACGGGTGCCAGCCTGGACCAGTCCTGCATTGTGGAGCTTCACTCTGGACATTCTAAGGAGCAGACTGTGCTGGGGGGTGAGGGATAATAAAGGTGGTGTGTCTGAAGCCTCCTGTCTATACCATCTTTTCTCTCCCCTTTCTCTGACAGCTCAACATCCTGGTGGATACAGGCAGCAGTAACTTTGCAGTGGGTGCTGCCCCCCACCCCTTCCTGCATCGCTACTACCAGAGGCAGCTGTGAGTCCTGGGGAGAGCCCGGGGGAGGTACCTTTTCCAAGGATCCAGGGCCAAGAAGGGTCAGGGGAGGGGTACAGAGAGAAAGAGTCGATCCTTAGATTTTCTTCTTGCCAGGGAAGGGGAAGGGTGAAGAAAAGACAGTGACCAGGAGAGACAGGGTGAAGTGGGTGGTTAGAGGAGCTATACCATGGGAAAGGGTGAATTGAGAGGTAGCCAGGAAGTGCTTCAGTACTGAGACAGGGCAGCCTCCTGCGGGAGGGAAAGGAAGAAGGGCCAATAGCTCACAGAACAATCTTAGGGTGCTAATTTTCTCTGCCTGAATGGGGAGACGAAAACCCCACATCCCCTCAGTGTCTCTCAGTTCTCTAACACCACCAGCTAAGTCTAAGCTGAACAGGCCTCAGTGATAGCTCCCATTGCTGTGTTCTTACCCAGGGGCCACTCTAGGTGGCTTTGCATAGTCCAAGGACATGAAGGAAAGGGTCTTCCATAAACCCCTCTGCCTAGACCAGTATCAGGGAACTGAAAGCTGAAATATCTCCTCCATGCACCACCCAGGGTGCCACCAGTTGGATTCTGCTTACTGGTGAAAGGGGGGTTGAAGAGGACTGGTGAAAGCGGAGGACTGGTGAAAGGGGGGTTGAAGAGGACTGGTGAAAGCGGTGGACTGGTGAAAGGGGGGTTGAAGTGGGCTTTAAGATAAGAGGCAGTGAGGGATAATCTGGAAGCCCCCTTAGCATAAAAGCAGCAAGAGGAAGGGATGAGAGGACACCAATGTCTGAGACATCTGTGTGTGCAAACATGAGTAGAAGCTTAAATCCTATCCTTGGACTTGTAGGCAGCTGCAAAACCCACCTTCCCTGTTTCCTCCTTTAATGTCCCGATCTAAAAGAAGCAGTCAGGGAGGAGGGTGCAGGTAGGATCGATGAAAGGGCATTCATTCCAGCTCCTCATCCCAGTCTCCCACCACATACAGAAGCCCTGGTTAGTGGTGTGATTAAACACAGGTGGGGCTGCCACATGTTGAGCACGTTTCACAGAAGTGGTATGTAATACCAACCTGCTCTTCTGAGATGCTTGTGCAAACCCCTTCTCTAGAACTTGCTGTAGAGGTGCCACATTCACCCTGCCTGGCACTTTCTCTACCACTCGAATGGTACCAGTAGGTTCCAAGGCAGTAAGAGAGTCAATGGTTCCTTTTCTCTGGGAGCTTGATGGAGCCAGAGAGCGGAAGAGATGCCCGCTAGCTGTCCCTGCAGCAGCAGCAGCAGCAGGCACAATGCACAAAGCCCAGGCTTGTTCTTCACAGGGCCTGAGCTCAAGATCTAGGAATATGAGCAATAGAGACAGGAGACTAAGCCTCAGCAATGGTTCCCTTCATCTACTTGCAAGCCCACTTTACACTCTGTTCTGGGTGATGAGTCTAGGGATGTTTTGCTGAGCAGCCTGAAAGCACTCTAGGATTCCCCTGAGATGAGATACTGTGGCGTTTGGGAGTAGGTTTAACTGAGATCCTTATACCAGTTTACCAGTTGTGGTTATGCATCCACAAATCTCTACCTTCTTTCCACAGGTCCAGCACATACCGGGACCTCCGGAAGGGTGTGTATGTGCCCTACACCCAGGGCAAGTGGGAAGGGGAGCTGGGCACCGACCTGGTAAGCATCCCCCATGGCCCCAACGTCACTGTGCGTGCCAACATTGCTGCCATCACTGAATCAGACAAGTTCTTCATCAACGGCTCCAACTGGGAAGGCATCCTGGGGCTGGCCTATGCTGAGATTGCCAGGGTGAGAGGAACAGGGCTTGGCCCTATATACTGTATGCACACTGCACACACAGCACACTACACAGAGAAGGAATTAGAAGAGAGAAGGGGAATTAGCTGAAGGAGGGAAACAATCAGTTTAAAGGATTATTTAACGGGTATAGGGTGGCAGTCTAAATTTTAGCCCTATAGAGGGCAGAACTACAGTGACAGAAGCTGTGATAGGTACAGGAATAGGCTGTAGTTTCTACGTACTCTAAAATCTCTTTTTTTTTTTGAGACGGAGTTTCACTCTTGTTGCCCAAGCTGGAGTGCAATGGTGCAATCTTGGCTCACTGCAACCTCCGCGGACCTCCTGGGTTCAAGCGATTTTCCTGCCTCAGCCTCCTGAGTAGCTGGGATTATAGGCACCCACCATCACGCCCAGCTATTTTTTTTTATTTTTAGTAGAAATGGGGTTTCATCTTGTTAGCCAGGCTGGTCTCAAACTTCTGACCGCAGGTGATCCGCTCACCTCGGCCTTCCTAAGTGCTGGGATTACAGGCATGAGCCACTGCGCCCGGCCACTCTAAGATCTTTAATAAAGGCCCCCATAAATCTGAAGCAGGTTAGGCATAGGGGGATCAAAGATATATGAACCTGGCCAGGCGCGGTGGCTCACGCCTGTAATCCCAGCACTTTGGGAGGCCGAGGCAAGCAGATCACCTGAGGTCAGAAGTTCAAGACCAGCCTGACCAACGTGGTGAAACCCCATCTCTACTAAAAACACAAAAATTAGCTGGGCATGTTGGCGCATGCCTGTAATCCCAGCTGCTCAGGAGGCTGAGCCATGAGAATCACTTGAACCCAGGAGGTGAAGGTTGCAGTGAGCCAAGATTAAGCCACTACACTCCAGCCTGGGCAACAAGAGCCAAACTCTGTTTCAAAAAAAAAAAAAAAAAAATCTATGATTCTGTGAACCCATCAATACTGTCCTGTTTGCATTGCCAGGGCTCCTGCTAACTTCCTCTGCCAAATCTCAGTGCCTTAAGATGGTCTTTCCCAGGGACCATCCCCCAAGCCTTCAAATTTGCCTTCCAGTTTAGACAGGAAGTTGGCCTCTGTCTTTAGGTCGGTCTGAGGACTCACTCCTTGTCTCTTTCTGCCAAAGCCTGACGACTCCCTGGAGCCTTTCTTCGACTCTCTGGTAAAGCAGACCCACGTCCCCAACCTCTTCTCCCTGCAGCTTTGTGGTGCTGGTTTCCCCCTCAACCAGTCTGAAGTGCTGGCCTCTGTCGGAGGGAGCATGGTGAGTAGGTCCTCAGAGAGGGGAGGTCCTGGCATTGAGGGAGAAATGGGTGCCATCCTCCCCCCTCCCTGAAAGCTACACCATAGTTTTGGCTCTGATACTTAGAATCAGGAGGAACCTCTTTATATTCCCTGCCCTCACTTTATTTTTCCATTCTTTTCTTCTTTGAGTTATTCTAGAAAGGAATCAAGGCACCTATGGTAAACTTAGAAAGGAAGGCAATTAGGAAAATTTCAAAGGAAATGAAAATAAGACCTGTTGAATTTAAATTATTCAGTTTGATGGTCAGAAGGCAGAGATATAAAGAAGTTTGTCTATTTATTAATTAATTAGAACAACGGTGAATGGTTCTCCAATAAGCAGAGAAAATAAAACCTATAATATAAACAAATAACCATTCATTCAACATTTATTGTGGCAGTTTAGATTTAAATAACTTTATATCAAGGGCTGTATGATTCTGAAACAAATAATTAAAAATCCCGGAAAGTCTTTTCTCCTGAACACATTTAAGAAACTAGGTATCACTTTGGGCATGATTTGTTTAGAAGCAGGAAGATGAAAAAAGGGTAGCCTGTAGAAGACCTTGCCACCCCAAGAAATCACTGATCTTATTGCTTGGTCCTTGGGGGACTCACTCTCCTTCCGTGCCAGGACACAGGTACCTGCCTTTTTTTTCTCCTAGATCATTGGAGGTATCGACCACTCGCTGTACACAGGCAGTCTCTGGTATACACCCATCCGGCGGGAGTGGTATTATGAGGTGATCATTGTGCGGGTGGAGATCAATGGACAGGATCTGAAAATGGACTGCAAGGAGGTAATAAAACCAAGGGAGACCCAGGGAACGTAAAGGGGTAGGCAGTACAATGTGAAGGAAGCCTCTGGTTATGATGTTGAGAGGATGAGGCAGAAGTAATAGGACCTGCAGAAAGGGTTGGAAGTTGAGCCTAGAACAGTCAGGGGCTTAATGGTCACACAGCAGGATCTGAGGTTTGGGGCCTAGGGACTGGTAGTGAAAAAAAAAAAATATGGAACTAGCTCTGATGTCTGGACTGTAGTCACTGCCTTGCTTCGTAGCCTTGGGCAAGTCTTTTGTGAGACAGGGTGAGAGAATGAAGGGTCTGTCTTTGGAGTCAGGAAGACCCAGATCTGAATGTAGCTCTGATTTCTACTAGCTATGTACCCTTAGGCCAGTTACTATTCTGTGTTTCAGTTTCCTTATCTGCAAAACAGGTAAAAACAACTTGCTCAGAATATCAGAGATAATGTATAAAGTGTTTATCTCTGTGGTTGGCAGTACTCAATAAAAGGTAAATCATTTATGTCTTCCTTCCCTAGATTCTTATGTACGTTAAATTAGAATAGATATAAATGTACTAAGAAAAGTTAAAAGCGGCCGGGCGTGGTGGCTCATACCTGTAATCCCAGCACTTTGGGAGACCAAGGCGGGGCAGATCATTTGAGGTCAGGAATTCGAGACCAGCCTGGCCAACATGGTGAAACCCATCTCTACTAAAAATAACCAGGTGTGGTGGCAGGCACCTGTAGTCCCAGCTACTTGGGAGGCTGAGGCAAAAGAATGGTTTGAACCCAGGAGGCAGAGGTTACAGTGATCCAAGATCACACCACTGCACTCCAGCCTGGGTGACAGAGCCAGACTCCGTCTCAAAAAAAAAAAAAAAAAAAAAAAAGAAAGGAAGAAAAGTTAAAAGCACTATACAGGGTATTTTTATTTTCAAGTTTGGAGACTACCTGCCAACCCAAGATAACAAGAATAAACATTTACCAAGTGCCTTCTATCTTCTGGGCACAATTCTAAGTGCTTTAAATGGTTGATTTATTTAATCCTTACAATAACCCTTTTAGGTAGGTACTATTTTTATCCTCACTTTAGAGATGAAGAAACTGAAGCACAGAAGTTAACTTGTCCAAGCAGGTACACTTAGGAGGTGCCAAAGCCAAGATGCCAACCCGGCCGCGGCCCCAGCAATAACCCCCTACTGCCCAGAGCCCAGCATCAAAAACCTTTTGACTCTTCTACCTCTCTCTTTCCCCTCTTAGTACAACTATGACAAGAGCATTGTGGACAGTGGCACCACCAACCTTCGTTTGCCCAAGAAAGTGTTTGAAGCTGCAGTCAAATCCATCAAGGCAGCCTCCTCCGTGAGTGGACTAAGGATGGGGGTAAAAGAGATGGTACAGTGTCAGAGGGAGGTGGTGAGAGTCACATTCTTCAGCAACAGCCAAGATGTCTGCACTTAGACCCTTCTACTCAGAGCTCTTAAAACACTCTTCCCCTAGCCAGGCATGGTGGTTCACGCCCGTAATCCCAGCACTTTGGGAGGCCAAGGTGGGCAGATCACTAGGTCAGGAGTTCAAGACCAGCCTGACCAACATGGTGAAACCCCATCTCTACTGAAAGTACAAAAATTAGCTGGGTGTGGTGGCGCGAGCCTGTAATCCTAGCTACTCGGGGGGCTGAGACAGGAAAATCGCTTGAACCCAGGAGGTGAAGGTTGCGGTGAGCCATGATCGCACCACTGCACTCCAGCCTGGGCAACAGAGTGAGACTCTGTTTAAAAAAAAAAAAAAAAAAAAACTCTTCCCCCACTTTATGGCTATCACTTTGCTCATCACACGATCCCCCTGGTACAAAAGTTTGACATCACACTCCCACTCTCTTCCTGTAATTCTTTGGTTGGTTTACCCCTCCCCACTTTGGATATTTCACTGGAAAAGCAAATGAAGGGCCCAGTTAATGTATCTGAACATGGGAGGGGTGAGATGATAAAGAGTCTTTTCTTCATTGTTACCCCTTCTTGCCAACGCAGACAGAGAAGTTCCCTGATGGTTTCTGGCTAGGAGAGCAGCTGGTGTGCTGGCAAGCAGGCACCACCCCTTGGAACATTTTCCCAGTCATCTCACTCTACCTAATGGGTGAGGTTACCAACCAGTCCTTCCGCATCACCATCCTTCCGCAGGTATGTCCCAGCCTGAGTCAGGGGGATCTCTCTTAAAAGTACACACTGGGAGACAGTGAGCAGGTATGGCTTGCCAGAACTTGGAAGACAAAACAGATGAGTAGTGTCCAGTGGTAAAGGGGTCTTAGAAAACCCGTTAGAGCTCAGGGATGGTAAAGGGAAGGGCACAGATGCCTACAAGGCAGAGATGGGGTGAAGGAGAGTGAGGAAGACACTCACCCTGTGATTGCTTACCCCTAGCAATACCTGCGGCCAGTGGAAGATGTGGCCACGTCCCAAGACGACTGTTACAAGTTTGCCATCTCACAGTCATCCACGGGCACTGTTATGGGAGCTGTTATCATGGAGGGCTTCTACGTTGTCTTTGATCGGGCCCGAAAACGAATTGGCTTTGCTGTCAGTGCTTGCCATGGTGAGAGTGCCAGGGCTGAGGGTCTGGGGTCAGTCTCGCCATATTTTCCTTGTCTAACAACAGTTAGTATACCTGGGGCCGTCAGTTTACAGGAGGGTAGTAACAGTTGCCTCAAACCCAAGTCAACAATTGTGCAAAAGGTAGTGTCAATGCTCATCCTTTTTTTGTACTGCCTGCCATAATGACCACTGCCTGGATTGGTAACCTCTGTTGGAAACCCAGAGCAGCAAGAGCTACCTGTGTACCTTGGGAAGCTCTTGATGCAAGGGTAGCAGGCTGAGCCTATAGTGACCCTGTCAGCTGCCACATGGTGAGGTTGAATGCTACTTCAGAAAGATGGCAGGGTTTTGCAGTTGAATTTCAGCAGCAGAAACTAAGTTTACTAGGTGTGGCTTTTGGTCAATTCAGAACTACTGAGTTGTAGTTGTAGTTATCACTCCTATCGGTTGGGTATACAAGGAAGGGCTGCTACTCCCAGTGACTTGGGAGGGGAGACAGGCCTCTACCTGGTGCTGGCTTCCCAGCCTGCTCCTAAATATCTCCTGGGAAGGAGATTGGATAGCTTCTGCATGGGCTAATTTCAAGGCCTCACTATCAGGAAGTTCTTTTTGTTATGTAACCCAAACTGCTCTATGACAATGACAGCTGTCCATTCACATTTACCAGTGCACGATGAGTTCAGGACGGCAGCGGTGGAAGGCCCTTTTGTCACCCCGGACATGGAAGACTGTGGCTACAACATTCCACAGACAGATGAGTCAACCCTCATGACCATAGCCTATGTCATGGCTGCCATCTGCGCCCTCTTCATGCTGCCACTCTGCCTCATGGTGTGTCAGTGGCGCTGCCTCCGCTGCCTGCGCCAGCAGCATGATGACTTTGCTGATGACATCTCCCTGCTGAAGTGAGGAGGCCCATGGGCAGAAGATAGAGATTCCCCTGGACCACACCTCCGTGGTTCACTTTGGTCACAAGAAGGAGACACAGATGGCACCTGTGGCCAGAGCACCTCAGGACCCTCCCCACCCACCAAATGCCTCTGCCTTGATGGAGAAGAAGGAAAAGGCTGGCAAGGTGGGTTCCAGGGACTGTACCTGTAGGAAATAGAAAAGAGAAGAAAGAAGCACTCTGGTGGCGGGAATACTCTTGGTCACCTCAAATTTAAGTTGGGAAATTCTGCTGCTTGAAACTTCAGCCCCGAACCTTTGTCCACCATTCCTTCTCCAACCCAAAGTATTCTTCTTTTCTTAGTTGCAGAAGTACTGGCATCACACCCAGGTTACCCTGGTGTGTGTCCCTGTGGTACCCTGGCAGAGAAGAGACCAAGCTTGTTTCCCCGCTGGCCAAAGTCAGTAGGAGAGGATGCACAGTTTGCTATTTGCTTTAGAGACAGGGACTGTATAAACAAGCCTAACATTGGTGCAAAGATTGCCTCTTGAATTTAAAAAAAAAAAACTAGATTGAATATTTATACAAATGGGGGCGGTTGGAAAGAGGAGAAGGAGAGGGAGTACAAAGACAGGGAATAGTGGGATCGAAGCTAGGAAAAGCAAAAACACAACCACTCACCAGTCCTAGTTTTAGACCTCATCTCCAAGATAGCATCCCATCTCATAGGATGGGTGTTGTTTCAATGTTTTCTTTTCTGTGGTTGCAGCCTGACCAAAAGTGAGATGGGAAGGGCTTATCTAGCCAAAGAGCTCTTTTTTTAGCTCTCTTAAATGAAGTGCCCACTAAAAAGTTCCACTTAACACATGAATTTCTACCATATTAATTTCACTTGTCTCTACCTGAACCCTTATTCTACATATGATAGGTAGCACCGAAATATCCTAACCCCCTAAGCTCCAGGTGCCCTGTGAGAGAGCAACTGGACTATATAGCAGGGCTGGGCTCTGTCTTCCTGGTCACAGGTTCACTCTTTCCCCCAAATCTTCCTCTGGAGCTTTGCAGCCAAGGTGCTAAAAGGAATAGGTAGGAGACCTCTTCCTCCTAATCCTTAAAAGCATAATGTTGAAGATTCATTCAACAGCTGATGCCCTATAACCCCTGCCTGGATTTCTTCCTATTAGACTATAAGAAGTAGCAAGATCTTTACATAATTCAGAGTGGTTTCATTGCCTTCCTGCCCTCTCTAATGGCCCTCCATTTATTTGACTAAAGCATCACACAGTGGCACTAGTATTATACCAGGAGTATGAGAAATACAGTGCTTTCTGGCTCTAACATCATTGCCTTCAGTATCAAGGCTGCCTGGAGAAAGGATGGCAGCTTCAGGGCTTCCTTATGTTCTCCACCACAAGAGCTCCTTGATGAAGGCCATCCTGCTCTCCCCTCCCGGCTCCTAACGGTACGTGGGTACCCAGGCTGGTTCTTGGGCTAGGTAGTGGGGACCAAGTTCATTACCTCCCTATCAGTTCTAGCATAGTAAACTATGGTACCAGTGTTAGTGGGAAGAGCTGGATTTTCCTGGTATACCCACTGCATCCTACTCCTATCTGGTCAACACGCTGCTTCCAGGTATGGGACCTGCCAAGTGTGGAATTACCTGATAAGGGAGAAGGAAATATAAGGAGGGCCTCTGGTGTTCCTGGCCTCAGCCAGCTGCCCACAAGCCATAAACCAATAAAACAAGAATACTGAGTCAGTTTTTTATCTGGGTCCTCTTCATTCCCACTGCACTTGGTGCTGCTTTGGCTGACTGGGAACACCCCATAACTACAGAGCCTGACAGGAAGACTGGAGACTGTCCACTTCTAGCTCGGAACTTACTGTGTAAATAAACTTCCAGAACTGCTACCATGAAGTGAAAATGCCACATTCTGCTTTATAATTTCTACCCATGTTGGGAAAAACTGGCTTTTTCCCAGCCCTTTCCAGGGCATAAAATTCAACCCCTTCAATAGCAAGTCCCATCAGCCTATTATTTTTTTTAAAGAAAACCTGCACTTGTTTTTCTTTTTACAGTTACTTCCTTCCTACCCCAAAACTATAAGTGTAAAAAAAAAAGTCTTAACAGCTTCTTGCTTGTAAAAATATGTATTATACATCTCTATTTTTAAATTCTCCTGAAAAATGACTGTCCCATTCTCCACTCACTGTATTTGGGGCCTTTCCCATTGGTCTGCATGGCTTTTACCATTGCAGGCCAGTGGACAGAGGGAGAAGGGAGAACAGGGGTGGCCAACACTTGTGTTGCTTTCTGACTGATCCTGAACAAGAAAGAGTAACACTGAGGCACTCGCTCCCATGCACAACTCTCCAAAACACTTATCCTGCTAGAATGGGCTTTCCAGGGTCTTTACTGGGAAGCAGTTAAGCCCCCTCCTCACCACTTCCTTTTTTCTTTCTTTACTCCTTTGGCTTCTGAGGATTTTGAAAAAGAAACAATATGCTTTACACTCATTTCCAATTTCTAAATTTTCAGGGGATACTGAAAAATACGGCAGGTGGCCTAAGGCTGCTATAAAGTTGAGGGGAGAGGAAATCTTAAGATTACAAGATAAAAAATGAATCCCCTAAACGAAAAGAACAATGGAACTGGTTTTCCATTTTGCCACCTTTCCTGTTCATGACAGCTACTAACCTGGAGACAGTAACATTTCATTAACCAAAGAAAGTGGGTCACCTGACCTCTGAAGAGCTGAGTACTCAGGCCACTCCAATCACCCTACAAGATGCCAAGGAGGTCCCAGGAAGTCCAGCTCCTTAAACTGATGCTAGTCAATAAACCTGGGCAAGTGAGGCAAGAGAAATGAGAAAGAATCCATCTGTGAGGTGACAGGCAGGGATGAAAGAGAAAGAAGGAGAAGAGTATCAAAAGCAGAGAGGAGATCATTTAGTTGGGTCTGAAAGGAAAAGTCTTTGCTATCTGACATGTATTGCTAATACCTGTAAGCATTTTAGGTCCCATAATGGAAAAAAAAAATCAGCTATTGGTAGTCCTTTGCCTGGAGTCAGTTTTTTTAAAAAGTTAACTCTTAGTTTTTACTTGTTTAATTCTAAAAGAGAAGGGAGCTGAGGCCATTCCCTGTAGGAGTAAAGATAAAAGGATAGGAAAAGATTCAAAGCTGTAACAGAGTCACAGCTTTCCCAGGTATAAAACCTAAAATTAAGAAGTATGACAAGCAGAGGTGGAAAATGATCTAGTTCCTGATAGCTACCCATAGAGCAAGTGATTTATAAATTTGAAATCCAAACTGTTTTCTTAATATCACTTTGGTCTCCATTGTTCCCAGGACAGGAAATATGTCCCCCATAACTTTCTTGCTTCAAAAATTAAAATCCAGCATCCCAAGATCATTCTGCAAGTAATTTTGCACAGACATCTCCTCACCCCAGTGCCTGTCTGGAGCTCACCCAAGGTCACCAAACAACTTGGTTGTGAACCAACTGCCTTAACCTTCAGGGGGAGGGGGATTAGCTAGACTAGGAGACCAGAAGTGAATGGGAAAGGGTGAGGACTTCACAATGTTGGCTGGTCAGAGCTTGATTAGAAGCCAAGCCAGTGGCAGCAAAGGAAGGCTTGGCCCAGGAAAAACCTGTGGGTTGTGCTAATTTCTATCCAGAAAATAGACTGGACAGAAGCTTGTGGGGTGCATGGAGGAACTGGGACCTGGTTATGTTGTTATTCTCGGACTGTGAATTTTGGTGATGTAAAACAGAATATTCTGTAAACCTAACGTCTGTATAAATAATGAGCGTTAACACAGTAAAATATTCAATAAGAAGTCAAACTACTAGGGTTACTTTTTTTTCCTCAATCAGAGTCTCATTTTATCCATTTGGAGTAGAGTGGCTAAAACAATACTGAGGCTTCTGGAGGCTTTCAGTAAGCAAGGCATCTGGTTGGACGGTGGGTGAGCACCAGGCTTTAAATCTGCATACATGAGCCTTAAGAAAATGGACTAGAGGCTGAGCCAAACCAAAGCAGAATGGCCTTAGAGCAACAGCAGGTTCCTAGGTGGTTTTTATATTGTATTTGAAAACAGCCCTGGGCAGGGATATCATAATTTCAAGGCCAAACTAAACATCATCTTCCCTACAATCTGCATCCCCCAAAGGAATTGCAAGATGAGGGGGAACAGACTGTTTCTGCATAATATACATACTTTCATTTACGAACATTGGAATACAGACTTTCTATACACACATTACCTATATAATAAAAATGTACATGGCATGAGTATATGTCACTGTATAAATATAGAGTTTTAGAAATCTTGAACCCGCGCTTCCTGTTCACATCAGTTTCTCTTCTTCTTCCTCCCCAGTCAGGTCCGTCATTTAAGAGTTGGACAAAAGGGACAAGTGTCATTTGTGTTGGTCTGGGCCCAGAATTTTATACACTGGAAAGAAAGAAAGACACACCTCAGGTTTATCTGGAAAGACAAAGGGAAGGAAGGAGAGAATGCCAATAAGGTTCAACAAGGCCTAAGTCAGAAAAGTTCTTACACTGAGGTACAAGAGGGGCTTTTTTTTCTTTTTTCTTTTTTTTCTTTTTGAGACAGAGTCTCACTCTATTGACCAGGCTGGAATGCAGTGGTGCAATCTCAGCTCACTGGAACCTCTGCTTCCTGGGTTCAAGCTATTCTCCTGCCTCAGCCTCCCGAGTAGCTGGGATTACAGGCAGGCATCCACCACCATTCCCGGCTAATTTTTGTATTTTTAGTAGAGATGGGGTTTCACTTTGTTGGCCAGGCTGGTCTCAAACTCTGGCCTCAAGTGATCTGCCTGCCTCAGCCTCCCAAAGTGCTGGGATTACACGTGTGAGCCACCGCGTCCGGCCCCAAGAAGGGCTATTCAATGGCTCTTACCCTAAAAGAATCCTCAGTGCAAGTGAACCTTTTTAAGAGGAACATTAACAATGAGCTGATGAAAGTGTTCATGATGCTGCTTTTTGTTGAATGTCTAGTGCGGCTTGCTCCCCCTTAGGATCCATTTCGCCTGAGATGAACGTCTCTGTTCTAATACCTGACACCCTCAAATTTTATTCAGGAATTTTTCTTACTAAGAATTTAGATGTAAATTCAGTTTCTACCTCTTGGAAAAGCTAAATGAACAAAACAAAATGGTTAAGAGGAAATCATCCCTGCTACTAAGAGACTTAACTCTGCCTGGCAACATGAAAAAATAGGAATGACTTGTCAGCCTGTGAAGATAATCTCTAACCGGCAAGTCTTCCAAGCTATTCTGTAATGGAGTTCCTAATCTCATACTCAGGTCCTCCATTCCATTCCTCTCATCTAGGCAAAGTCTTCTGACAATGCTATATTTTGTTGTTTTTTTTTTTTTTTGAGACGGAGTCTCGCTCTGTCGCCCAGGCTGGAGTGCAGTGGCCAGATCTCAGCTCACTGCAAGCTCCGCCTCCCGGGTTTACGCCATTCTCCTGCCTCAGCCTCCCGAGTAGCTGGGACTACAGGCGCCGGCCACCGCGCCCGGCTAGTTTTTTGTATTTTTTAGTAGAGACGGGGTTTCACCGCGTTAGCCAGGATGGTCTCGATCTCCTGACCTCGTGATCCGCCCGTCTCGGCCTCCCAAAGTGCTGGGATTACAGGCTTGAGCCACCGCGCCCGGCCGACAATGCTATATTTTGAACAATAGTTAGATATGTGGGATTATCACTCATTGTCAATTTTCCAGGAAAGTGATTTAGTGCTCAGTATGAATTGCTTATCCAGTCTCCTGAAGGGAATGGGGTAAAAAGTTGAGAGATCCTAACTGCAGTATTCTGAATTCTGCTAATGTTTAAGCCACAATTTACTGAAAACCTTATGAGTAGACATTAGAGACCAGGTGCAGTGGCTCACACATGTAATCCCAGCACTTCGGGAGGCTGAGGCAGGAGGATCACCTGAGCCCAGGAGTTTGAGACAGGCTAGGCAACATAACAAGACCTTGTCTCTACTAAAAAAGAAAAAAAAATTAGCTGGGCATGATGGCATGTACCTGTAGTCTCAGCTACTCAAGAGACTGAAGCACCTTGAGCCTAGGAGATTGAGGCTGTAGTGAGCTATAATCATGCCACTGCATTCCAGGCTGGGCAACAGAATAAAAAGACAAACAAAAAAAGGCTGTCTCAAAAGACAAACAAAAAAAGGCTGGGCACGGTAGCTCACGCCTGTACTCCCAACACTTTGGGAGGCCGAGATGGGCGGATCACAAGGTCAGGAGTTTGAGACCAGCCTGGCCAATATAGTGAAACCCCGTCTCTACTAAAAACACAAAAATTAGCCAGGCATGTTGGCAGGCGCCTGTAGTCCCAGCTACTCAGGAGGCTGAGGCAGAAGAATCACTTGAACCTGAGAGGTGGAGGTTGCAGTGAGCTGAGATCACACCATTGCACTCCAGCCTGGGCAACAGAGCAAGACTCTGTCTAAAAAAAAAAAAAAAAAAAAGCACCAACACAGTAAAAGAGAAGTTATTTTAGCTATCAGGAAAAAAAAGAGTAGAAAATGAGAAAGAAAAATTATTTTAGCTGTCAGAAGAGAAAGTGTAGACAATGAGGAAGGTCTGTAACACCTACCTCCTTGTGCAATACATGGGTACACGCCATTGGATGCAGCTCACTGGGCTGGACGAGTTTCTGGCACATTAGACATAGCTTACAGGTGGCTGGAGCCTGTAGAACAGAGGCGGCATGGTCAAAAGGTAAGGAACCTCTGGGTCTTCTTGCCTTTTATGCCCATAATTCCATGTAGCAAAAAGATTTATATCAAAATAAATAAAAATCCAAATATAGATTCTTGCCTAAAATATTTGCATTTTCCCAGTAGGGCTGCAAATAACCCAACTGATGGTTTCTTCCTGCACTCCACCTGTAAACCCACTCCTTCCTCACCTCCAGCTTCTCCATATCACAGTGTTCAAAGAAAAAGAGTCTTACATGTGAAGACCTTCCAGGATATGAAACTTGGGCAGAAGGCAAGAACATTGGAGTACTGATTTGAGCCAGCGGAGCAGGGAACAAGGCCCGGATGCGACCAAGTGGCTGTAGGTAGAAACATTGTCAGAGTAAGGGAAGAGAGTCTGAGTAACACAGCATATCACAAAAATCACTTATTTCCCAGTCCAGCAAAGGAAAAAAGCAGACTAGCCACCTCTGACTGGAATGCTTCTTCCCTCCCCACAAGAAATCTACCTCTTCCCCAGCCCTCAGCAGGCCTCAGTTCTCTCCCAAGTGGCTTTTCTCACCTGAGTACTTGCTGCCACCCGCTCATGCTCTGCCAGTCGTGCAGCAACCAACTGGATAAGTTCCTCCATGGTCAGGCCTGCCATGGTGGTACGTGCTGTCTTGATCTGCTGAAGAATGTTGGTCATCTGGGCCCTGAGAAAGAAAAACGTTGAGGGAGAGAAAGCCTACACTATACCCACAGGGAACATCCATGTAACCTCCTCTATTTTAACCCATAAGCATTTCTCTGATAAAGACATCTGAATCAGTCCTTGAAGATACTTACTTATTGCACTGTGGGAACCGAGTCAGCAGTTTCTCCAGGATCTTCTCCAGTTTGTCTACTGGTTGGGGCCGGGGAGTTTCAGTAGAAGCCTTAACACCGCCCAAGCCTGGGGGAGGCGGGATGGAGGCGGCAGGGGGCATGTGTGGACCGTGGGGGCTGACAAGGGAACCCAAGCCAGGGCTGTTTCTGCCATGGGAGCCAGGAAGGGATGAGGAAGGCTGGTTGGGCTGGGAAAGGGCAGGGTTCAGAATTGGGAAAGACAAGGAGCGGGGATCTGCACTGGGCATAACCATGGGCATTGTGACCTGCCCAATGGAGAAGGGCATCCGAGGAGCCAGAGAGGGACTGGGTTGGAACACCTGAAGCATGAAGTCTGTCTGCAGAGGAGAAGAGGTAGAGGACAAGAGAGAAGGGAAAAAAAAGAAAGTTTACGAAACTGGAGAAGAAATCAATGAACAACTCTTGCAGTGAATAGGGATGATCCCAATATCTTCATAAAAAGAACACGTAGAAGACTCTGCTTCTGCTACCAACACAGAAAGGTGAACTTCCCGCCAAAGCCAGCTCTCTTACCTCTGATGGGGGTGGAGGTAAAGTGGGAGTAGGGATTTGAGGAAGGCTGCTCAGCTTGGCTCCATTCCTCACTAACTGGATATGACTATTAAATTGGTCCTAAAAAAAAAAAAGAAGATTATTTTTGCTGCTGAACTGACTGAGGCTCTCTAGAAAGACAGCACCATCCATTATCAGGAAAACTATTAAAGGAATAGTAGTTGCATTGCCCTAAATGGCAACGTAAAAGGCTATCTCCCGATTGCGGGAAGTGTTGAGCACAGACTAACACTGACTGAATGATGACTCATAAATACACTTACACGAACATTCTTTTTCATTATCCGAACTCCATTCAGTCTTGTCTCCCACTCCTGTTTGGAACGAACTGTCTCCAGTGTTGGGGGAGTTGACCTTTCAAGAAACCAATAGGAATTTACAGATTTAAAGAAAGCCCTGCCGGGCACAGTGACTCACGCCTGTAATCCCAGCACTTTGAGAGGCCAAGGCAGGCAGATCACTTGAGCTCAGGAGTTCCAGACCAGCCTAGGCAATGTGGCTAAACCCTGTCTCTTAAAAAAATGCAAAATTAGCCAGGTGTGGTGGCTTGCGCCTATAGTCCCAGCTACTTGGGAGGCTGAGGTAGGAGGATGGCTTGTGCTCAGAAGCCAGAGGCTGCAGTGAGCCAAGATGGTACCACTGCACTACAGAGGGAGACCCTGTCTTTAAAAAAAAAAAAAAAAGTCCAATTCCTAATTCTCTGAGATAGCAAAAACAAAATAGTAGCTGGCTAACTGCCGTTGAGAAAAAGAGGTGGAAGCAGGTGCAGGAGAAGCTCAAGACTCTAATTCCTTTGCCTCACTTTAACTCCAGTATCTTTTAAGTATTTGAGAAGAGAACCAACAACAAAGAGAACGTTCTTGTCTGCCTGAAAATGCCACAGGGGTCCTCCAAGTTCCATGGCAGAAAGAAAATAAATGACTACATAGGAAATGAATCTCCAAAGACCAGTGTTATGCTTTGATAGGTTAACAGATGCTGGTTATTTTTTATTTTTTAGAGACAGGGTCTCACTGTCGCCTAGGCTGGAGTGCAGTGGTGCAATCAAAGCTCACTGCAGCCTCAACCTCCTGGGCACAAGTCATCCTCCTGCCTCGACGTCCCAAAGTGCGGGATTACAGGAGCATGCTATTATATCTGGCTTTAACAGATAGTGTTTATCCAAATGGAAACAAAACATTAAAAAATGCAAAACTTTAAAACTGTAGAAGCGAAGAGTACAGAACTTTAGAATGTGGGAAGAAAAATCACTGAGCAATTGCTACTGCAGACAGAGATAGCCTTAAAATTCCTGTGCAGACAGAGTAAGTGCCAGACTACCTGGCCTAGGAATTAAAAAACCTAAACAAACAAACAAACAAACTGCAAGACAATTAAAGCTCTAGAATGGAACGGTACTTACTTGAGGTAAGTAAGGTGCAATTCTGCCTCCTTTTCTGCTTCTTCTAGTTTCAGTACCAGTAACTCTTTCCGGCTCTCTAGTGATAAGATCTAAGGAAGCCACACACATATAAATACTTTATTAATTTTACATACACAAAGCTACCCCTAGGTAGTGAAAACAAAAGCTTACTGGCTCTCCTATTACTATGCCAAAAGTAGACACCATCTGGAAGCCTGAAATTAAGACTTTCAAGATATCAGCTCCTCTTCTCACCTCTGCCTTCCAGGCCCGTTCAGTCTCTTCCATAATGTTCCTATTTATTTCGCCATCCTGATTCTTGAGTCTATCCAGTTCCATTTCCCACACCTCTCTGTAAGATAAGAAACCAAGAACAAGACTAAGGAAGAAAGATAAGCTTGTTGAGAGACACCAAGGCAAAAGTACAACCCAAAATTGGTCAGCCAAGTATGTTACAGGAAGTCTTACTCTTAGTATTAACTATATTTTTCTTTCTTTTCTTTTTTTTTTTTGCTAATCAAAACAGAGCTGGAGTATAAGTATCAAATATAGACACAGACAAATAATGTTTACAGTGGTCTGCAATTGCATAAAGGCCCTATATTTGAAAGTAAAAATGTTGTGGCTGGGTGTGGTGGCTCGCGCCTGTAATCTCAGCACTTTGGAAGTCCAAGATGGGCAGATCACTTGAAGTCAGGAGTTTGAGACCAGCCTGGCCAGCATGGCGAAACCCCATCTCTACTAAAAATACAAAAATTAGCTGGGTGTGATGGCACACGCCTATAGTCCCAGTTACTCAAAAGGGTGAGGCAAGAGAATTGCTTGAACCTGGGAGGCAGAGGTTGCAGTGAGCTGAGATCGTACCACTGCACTCCAGCCTAGGTTACAAAGCAAGACTCTTAGTCTTCAAAAAAAAAAAAAAAAAAGTTTGTATCTCCACTTCCTAAAATAAGGTTACCTTACAGCAGGAAAGAGACTGCATCTTAGAACAAAAGCCCTCCACTGAAGGCAAAATGTTCTATGTTCAAGAGGATTCAAAACCATTATGGCATTCTGCATTCTTATTTCCCAACATGTCTTTTAGTATGGGTCCTGAAGAATGCAGGAGTAAACACAGGGGTCTACCTTTTTGTTTGTTTGTTTTTTATAGACAGGGTCTCACTCTGTTGCCCAGACCAGAGTACAGTGCTATGATCTTGGTTCACTGCAGCCTCAACCCCCTGGACTCAAGCAATCTTCTTGCCTTAGCCTCCCAAGTTGCTGGGACTACAGACACACGCCACCACACCTGGCTGATGTTTGTTTATTATTTTTTGTAGAGACGGGGTCTCACTTTGTTCTACAGGCTGTTCTCAAACTTCTGGGCTCAAGTGATCCTGCCACCTCGGCCTCCACAGTGCTGGGATTACAGGCTACTGTGCCTGGCCAGAGGCCTACTTAATATTCACCCTTAATGCAGCAAATCACTAATTCGCTACTAAGCACACTGATACAAGCTTATTAATTTTCAATTTTCCTAGCTATAGTAAATATGCTTCAAAAGGAAAAAAAAAGTTCTCTTCATACCTCAGGACTTCTCATTTTCCTTGGTTTCCTCCCTTCTTACATGCTTTCCCCCCAACTCAGCATGAGAGTGACCAACTGTCCTGGTTTGCCCAGTACTGAGGCATTTCCCAGGATGGATGACTTTCAGTGCTAAAACTGGGATGGGTGATCACCCTACTCAGAACTATAGAGGCCGTTAAGCAACACAGCCAGCAAAGGAATTTCCTTATACTATATTTGATTATGGTAAGTTTTATAGCTGGAAGCCTGGATTACCAAGATCAGTGAACAGAATAGGATGAAAATACTTAGATTATCTCCCCTACATTTTAGAAAGCACGATCTTGGCTCATGGGAACCTCTGCCTCCAGGGTTCAAGCAATTCTCCTGCCTCAGCCTCCCGAGTAGGTGGGACTACAAGCACATGCCACTATGCCTACCTAATTTTTTGTGTTTTTAGTAGAGACAGGGTTTCACCGTGTTAGCCAGGATGGTCTCGATCTCCTGACCTCGTGACCCACCAGCCTCAGCCTCCCAAAGTGGTGGGATTACAGGTGTGAGCCACTGCGCCCAGCCAAGATTAACATATTAAGAGAAATGTTCCCACTTTTCTTTTTTCTTTTGAGAGGGAGCCTTTATCTGTTGCCCAGGCTGGAGTGCAGTGGTGCGATCTTGACTCACTGCAGCCTCCACCTCTCAGGTTCAAATGATTCTCCTGCCTCAGCCTCCTGAGTAGCTGGATTACAAGCACCCACCACCATGCCCAGCTAATTTTTTTTGTATTTTTAGTAGAGATGGGGTTTCGCCATGTTGGCCAGGCTGGTCTCGAACTCCTAACCTCAGGTGATCCACCCACCTCGGCCTCCCGAAGTGCTGGGATTACAGTCATGAGCCACTGCGCCTGGCCCCCACTTTTCTTCAGTGAGAGAAACTTTTATTCCCCTTCCATTTTTGTAGTAACCTTACATATACGAAAGGGAGCAATTTGCTTAACAGAGGTTTATGAGGCCCTTTCCTCTCACATATTCTTGCTTTTGACCCAATTCTCCACACATCCCTGGTTCTCTATTTCATGTATAGGGAGACGGGGTGTGTGTGTGTGTTACACTTATTCATTCAATCTCTGACATTGTCAGCCCTCTACTGACAAGGCATATTCATCTAATAGAAAAGAGAAGTAGGTGGGCATTTTCTGCCTTAATCTTCAGGTATTGCTTCCCTAAATTAACTTCCTAGCAGAAAATACATTATCTAACAATTCTTTGTGGGTTTTTTTTTTTGAGACTGTCACCCAAGCTGGAGTACACTGGTGGGATCTTGGGTCACTGCAACCTCCACCTCCCAGGTTCAGGCAATTCTCCTGCCTCAGCCTCCCAAGTAGCCGGGACTACAGATGCATACCACCACATCTGGCTAATTTTTGTATTTTTAGTAGAGACGGGGTTTTGCCATGTTGGTCAGGTTGGTCTTGAACTCCTGACCTCAGGTGATCCACCAGCCTCAACCTCCCAAAGTGCTGGAATTACAAGTGTGAGCCCCTACACCCAGCCTAATAATTCTTTAGATAAGGATTTTATTGGTAGCTGTGTCTTCTTGCTACAACACATATTCCTTCAGTTCTAAAATAAATGAAGAGTCAGATGCTCTTACATAAAAAGATGTGAAATACATTACAGAGTCAATCCACCTAGTTTACTATTCACTCTGACAATCGGATAATTGTAGGAAAACATGACAGTTGCCTTCTGTGATTGATGTTATCCTTGAATATTATAGATGCTCACTGAACATCTCTAACTTTCATTACATTGTCAACTACAAATATAAACTTATATTAGAAAAATCATCTTATGTCAATGGAGACATTCCACATATTCACACACAAAAAATCTTTTCCTTTGGGCTTTTTGCCACATTTACCTCACTGGGATCTAACAAAAGGAACTACATTAAGAAATTATTTTCTTGGCCGGGCGCAGTGGCTCACGCACTTTGGGAGACCGAGGCAGGCGGATCACAAGGTCAGAAGATCAAGACCATCCTGGCTAACGCGGTGAAACCCCATCTCTACTAAAAATACAAAAATTAGCTGGGCGTGGTGGTGAGCACCTGTAGTCCCAGCTACTCGGGAGACTGAGGCAGGAGAATGGCGTGAACCCAGGAGGCAGAGCTTGTGGTGAGCCAAGATCATGCCACTGAACTCCTGGGTGACAGAGCGAGACTCCATCTCAAAAAAAAAAAAAAAAAAAGAAATTATTTTCTTATTTTCTTTTTTTTAGAGAGAGGGTTTCACTGTATTGTCCAGGCTGGAGTGCAATGGCATGATCATAACTCACTGTAACCTTGAACTCCTGAACTCCCACCTCAACTTCTTGAGTAACTAGGACTATAAGCATGTATCTTCATGGCCAGCAAATTTTAAAATTTTTTTAAGAGAAAGAGTCCCACTATATTGCCCAAGCTGGTCTGGAACTCCTGGACTCAAGTGATCTTCCTGAATTGGCCTCCCAAAGCTCCAGGATTACAAGCATGAGCCACTGTGCCCAGCCTCGTTCCAGTTCTGAGGGGGAATGCTTTCAGCTTTTCTCTCTTCAGTATGATAGTGGCTGTGAGTTTGTCATATATGGCTTTTATTATTTTGAGGTACGTTCTTTCTATGCCTAATTTGTTGAGGGTTTTTACCACAAAGGGATACAGGATTTTATCAAATGCTTTTTCTACATCTATTGAAATGATCATAGGGTTTTTAATTTGTTTTATGTGGTGAATCACATTTATTGACTTGTGTATGCTGAGCCATCCTTGCCTCACTGGGATGAAACCCACTTGATTGTGCTGAATTATCTTTTTGATATGCTGTTCAGTTTGGTTTTGCTAGTACTTTGTTGAGGACTTTTGCATCTATATTCATCAGGGATACCGGTCTGCAGTTTTCTTTTTTTGTTGTGTCCTTTCCTGGCTTTGACATCAGGCTGAGACTGGCTTTGTAGAATGAGTTAGAGAGGATTCCTTCCTTCTTGATCTTTTGGAATAGTTCCAGTAGAACTGGTATCAGTTCTTTGAATGTCTGGTAGAATTTGGCTGTGAATCCATCTGGACCTGGGATGTTTTGGTTGGGAGATTTTTTAAATCACTATTCAGTCAAACTACTTGCTATTGGTCTGTTCAAGATTTCTATTTGTTCCTGGTTCAAGCTTGGGGGGTCGTGTGTTCCAGGAATTTATTCAGTTCATCTAGATTTTCTGGTTTGTATACATATAAGTGTTCACAGTAGTCTCAGATGATCTTTTGTATTTCTGTGGTATCAGTTATGGTATCTCCCTTTTCATTTTTGACTAAGCTTACTTGAATCCTCTCACAGCTAATCTAGCTACTGGTCTATCATTTTTGTTTATCGTTTCAAAGAAACAACTTTTAATTTTATTGATCCTTTGTATTTTTTGGTTTCAATTTTGTTTAGTTCTGTTCTTTGTTATTTCTTTTCTTCTGCTAGCTTTGGGTTTGGTTTCTTCCTGTTTTTTTAGTTCCTTGAGGTGTGATATTATTACATTGTCAATTTGTGATCTGTCTTTTTGATGAAGGTATTTGGCACTACAAACTTCCCTCTTAGTATTGCTTTTGCTGTATCTGAGATTTTGATAACTTCTGTCACTGTTATCAATCATTCCAAACAATTTAAATTTCTATCTTGATTTCATTGTTAACTCAAAGATCATTCAGGAGCAGGTTGTTTGATTTCTAATTTTTACAGGTTTGAGAGTTCCTCTTCGAATTGATTTCTAGTTATATACTGCTATGGTCTGAGAAAACACTTCATATTATTTCTATTTAAAAAATACATTAAGACTTGTTTCATAACCTATCATATGGCCTATCTTGAAAAATGTGCCACTAGGCCAGGTGCAGTGGCTCACACCTGTAATCTCAGTGTTTCTGGAGGCTGAGGTGCGTGGATCACTTAAGGTCAAGAGTTCAAGACCAGCCTGGCCAACATGGCGAAACCCCGTCTCTATAAAGAAAAATAGGCCGGGCGCGGTGGCTCAAGCCTGTAATCCCAGCACTTTGGGAGGCCGAGACGGGCGGATCACGAGGTCAGGAGATCGAGACCATCCTGGTTAACACGGTGAAACCCCGTCTCTACTAAAAAGTACAAAAAACTAGCTGGGCGAGGTGGCGGGCGCCTGTAGTCCCAGCTACTTGGGAGGCTGAGGCAGGAGAATGGCGTGAACCCGGGAGGTGGAGCTTGCAGTGAGCTGAGATCCGGCCACTGCACTCCAGCCTGGGCGACAGGGCGAGACTCCGTCTCAAAAAAAAA